>NC_068422.1:34010719-34310719 GCF_023373465.1 Oncorhynchus keta
GTCCGGGTAGCCATTTGAATACCTGTTCAGGAGTCTTATGGCTTGGGGGTAAAAACTGTTGAGAAGCCTTTTTGTCCTAGACTTGGCACTCCGGTATCGCTTGCCACGCGGTAGTAGAGAGAACAGTCTATGACTGGGGTGGCTGGGGTCTTTGACCATTTTTAGGGCCTTCCTCTGACAAGGCCTGGTGTAGAGGTCCTGGATGGCAGGCAGCTTAGCCCCAGTGATGTACTGGGCCATACGCACTAACCTCTGTAGTGCCTTGCTGTCAGAGGCCTAGCAATTGCTGTACCGGGCAGTGATGCAACCAGTCAGGATGCTCTCGATGTTGCAGCTGTAGAACCTTTTGAGGTTCTCAGGACCCATGCCAAAAAATGTTAGTTTCCTGAGGGGGAATAGGCTTTGTCGTGCCCTCTTCAAGACTGTCTTGGTGTGTTTAGACCGTTCTAGTTTGTTGTTGATGTGGACACCAAGGAACTTGAAGCTTTCAACCTGCTCCACTACAGCCCCGATGACGAGAATGGGGTCATGCTGTCATCAAGGCAAAGGGTGGTTACTTAAACAAATCTAAATATATTTGAGATTTTTCAAACACTTTTTTGGCTACTAAACGGCCCTCTTCCGGGGGGCGGAACTGATTGAATCGGCCTGGAATCGGGTGTCGGAACCAATTTTAGTCATTTTAAATATTACTATTATACATTTTATACATACAAATTATACCCATCCACAAAAAAAAAACATTTTGTGTCAGAGGAAACACCAAACACCATGTGACTGTATCAGTGTGCATGCGCCGAGCCCGCCACAGGAGTCGCTACAGTGCGATGGGACAAGGACATGCCGGCCGGCCAAACCCTCCCCTAACTTGGACAATTGTGCGTCGCCTCATGGGTCTCGCGGTCACAGCTGGCACGGGTCTCAAACCAGCATCTCTATCAATGCAGTTATGTACTGCGATGCAGTGTCTTAGACCGCTACACCGCTTGGGAGGTTCCAGCCACAAAGTTTTTAATGCTTATCAATTGCCTTGCACAAAGTTTCAAAATACTCAAATACTACAGAACTCTTAATTGTGTTTTTTGATCACGGAAACAATGAGGAAAATATGGAAAAATAAGTCATACATTTGGGCCAGATAACTCACACCGGAATCGGCACAAGCTCAATCCCCGCATCCTAGCCATAAGTAATACTGCCGAAGGCATCCCAGACTCGGGCCACATGATGTCGGCTGAGTCTGACTCTCAGCCGGAATCGGCCCAGATCCACTGTGCTTGCTGGGATGTTATTTCATAGTTCTGATGTCCTCACTATTATTTTTCAATGTTGAAAATAGTCCAAATAAAGAAAAACCCTGGAATGAGTAACTTTTGAATGGTACTGTATATGTATTGATGTATGCACATATAGGTATTTTCCTCAGATACGCTAATTCAAATGGACCTTTGGCATACAGTGATTCTGGAATTAGACATACCAATGGTAAATCAAGGAGATTAGACATTTTGTGAAATCTTTAGAATTTCTGAGTGTTTTTCCATCTGTTTACGTAGGTATAAATAAAGCCCCCACACACACACACACACACACACTTAGTAACAATACAGTGCATCAACTAAATATTTTGAAAGTAATAGAGGAGAACAAAATTCTTGCTGTTTGATTTATTTTACATGCATGTACTATATGTCTAATGATTTACTTTATTTTAAGATTGACGTTGGTCTGTGCATACTATTTAAGTTGTGTCATAATAATTGAGCTTGTTTTTGTCCAATTTACAATTGTACAGTTTGCATATGCCTTACTGGTATTGTATATAAAATGTAATGTAAAAAAATATTATCTTTTGTAAATGGCCAAGAGGTAAATGTGTAAAAAGAATTCTGTCAGGTTTGTTTTTAATGTGTTTTTCTAAAGAAAATATTTTTTTCTTAAGTAACTACACTAGCTGATATAATTTATTGGACAAATTCCAATAACAGGAAATTGCATTTTCTAATACTCATGCCGATGTTTTGACTCCGGTCTGGTTACCATTGCCAAGGAAAGTGAAAAGCCATGACACCCTATTAAGGCAATTTCATGTATGGTTTGCATACTCTAGGGGGAGTATAACCACCAGGGGGAGTATAACATAAGAGCAAGCTACTGTCACTGAACATCCCCAACTTTGATTCGCAAACACTGTTTAGTAGTGTTGTATATGTAGCGTGCCATATGTTTCCGGTCTACGTAGTAGTAGCTTGCGGAATGTGATAGAATACGTTATTAGGTGTCTTTGTCTGCATGCGTCTCTTTCTGAGTTGCTGACACGCTAGATGTGTGCTTAATCATTTGTCTTTTAGAGTTGGATTTTGAATGTGTACATGTGACAGACAATCGGTTTCCGTGCGATTTTGCTTCTATGCGATTTTGTCTTCAGTTCAGTCTGTGTGTTTGTAGTGTCTATTTTCATTGGCATATGGCTGTCTTTTAATTGTGTAATTTGAGCATGCAGTGCATTTATGTGCATATCTGCGCTTATCGCTCTTATCTTCCTCTTACCCTCTATGTGGTAGGTTTTTGCTTGAGTAAACATAATTGGTGAAACTGTAAACTCGAAATAAAGTGATACAACGTAGTGGTATCTTTGCCAGGTTGCAGTTGTAAATGAGAACTTGTTCTCAACTAGCCTACCTGGTTAAATAAAGGTGAAATAAAAAATAATATAAAGTGTAATTTCTGCCACATGCAGGCTTAATTTCTTTTCTCTTTTTTTTCTCACAGTAACAGTCATATTCTCACCTGGAGCTGTGAGGGGAGATGTCTCTCCAGTGAGGGCTTCCAGTGAGATGGGGGCCAACTAGGGTAGGGAGAAAAGGCCAGAGTCGCCTGCCCTGCCCAGGGGAGAGCCTGGAGATGAGTGATCCACTCAGCCTAGGCATCCCACCCCCTGAGGACAGGAAGGAGAATGTTGACCATTAGTCTGGTACAGCCCTCTCTCTTCTCTCTCTATCGCTTGCTCGTTCACTGCTGCTGCTCTCTTTTCTACCTCTGTCTTTTGTTGATATACATATGTTTTTGTTTTGTATTTGGTGTGTAGATGTCCTTATAGTTGGTATTTCCAGGCAGTAACTGCCAAAATAAAGAAACACAAACATAAAGTGTCTTAATAGAGCATTGGGGCACCACGAGCCAGAACAGCTTCAATGTGCCTTGGCATAGATTCTACAAGTGTCTGGAACTCGACTAGTGTTTTGTTGATGGTGGTGAAAAACGCTGTCTCAGGCAGCGCTCCAGAATCTCCCATAAGTGTTCAATTGGGTTGAGATCTGGTTACTGAGACACGCACACACACCCTTTAACCCCCCTTATGCTCATTTGAGACCCCTCTTTCAAAGTCACTGAGATCTCTTCTTCTACCCATATTAGCCAAAATATGGGCAACTTGGCATTTTTATACATGACCCTAAGCATGATGGGATTTCCCCCCTTTACACTTTTTTTTATTGTTTTTTATTAACAACAAATCAATACATAAAGCACATGAGGGAACACAAGCATACATAGATTACAAACAATGGACAATCGAGCTAGGGGGTACAATATCACATTACAATTACACAAGGACCTTAAGGGACATACATATACTTACAATTCTAACAGCTTTTTTGTTAGTAGAGCATTTAACCGTCTTAAAATACAGTTCAATTTCTTTTTGTAGGGTACGAAAATGTGGTTTTCTGTTTGTAAATTTACATTTGTGTATATGAAATTTGGCCAAAAGAATAATGAAATTAATTACATAAAAATGATTCCGCTTATTTCTATTGTATGTAAAGAATCCAAACAGTACATCTCTCCACAATAGTGTAAAATCTTCATAAATGTGTTCAATTATAAACCTACTGATGTCTTGCCACAGTTTTCGTACATGCATACAATGCCAAAAAAGATGCACAACTGTTTCTGGGTGGTCATTACAAAAGGAGCAATTTGAGTTGATGTTTTCCTTAAACTTCTTCATATAGTGGTTGGCAGGATAATATTTATGAATAATTTTAAAGGAAACTTCCTTAATTTTGTTAACAAGTAGGTATGTTTGTGGCAACATCCAAACTTTTTTCCAACAGATATTATCAATAAATCCATTCCAATAAGGCATGACATAAGGTATAGATAGATACAACATCCTGCTGAAACAAGGATCGTATCGCTCTGTTGTTGAATGGACCAAAAGAGAAACAAATCCTTCCTACTGATGAGTCAACAGGGTCAATAGAAGGTATTTCCCCCCTTTACACAAGTGTTTACTTTATTTTGAAAGTTACCTGTATTTTGGCTGAGGCCCCCATAATGACATTAATGACTTTTCCTCTTTCTCAGGCTTTAGATAGCTGTGTGTGGTCTGACTTGTTCAGCAAGCAGCTTCATTGTTATCTCACTTGATTGAGAGGTTTGGCCTTTCAGCGTATTACTTTGAAGTCAAACTTAATCTCAGAGAGTGGAGATGATCCCCGGCCTGTGAGTTGACATCGAGGTGTTTGTTAAATACATTTGGACCAGACAAGTTGGCATCCATGACTGAAAAATACTGACTTGCAACCACCACTGGGCAAAAACTGGTTGAATCAACATTTCCATGTCATTTCTACAAAACAAAAAAGCAATGTGATGACGTTGAATGGACGTGGAAAACTGATTGGATTCGCAAAAAGTCATCAACATAAGGGAATTCCAATTGTTTTCCAACTAACTTTTAACCTAAATGCAATGACATGGTGAAATGTTTTGTTGATTTCATGTTGAACTGACGTCTGTGCCCAATAGGATGTGCCTAATGTGAAATTGTTTGATAATCTGATTCTTAATTTCCTGTATAATCAAACATTATTGCACTACTATAATTGTTTTTCTATTATGTCACAATTTGGGCTGTAGACATCACATTGAGTAGGCTATAACTTAACTGTGTCGCTTGTTATGACAAGGGCTTTGCATGTGTAATTCGTTCGGTGACTCCTATTACGTGAATCATTCATGGGTATCGCTTTCCTGTTTTATGACGTGACATCTTTTCCAATAGAAACACAACATTTAATTGAGATGCATACGATACCAATCCACAATGTGACGCACAAATGGAGGAAATGTGCCACTGCCATCAAAATGATTGTTGACACCATCGCATAGCACTTTCCCCTGCTATGGGAATAATAGGTAGATGATTCAGAGTCCACGTCTTCCCTCTGTCCACGGGAGTGTGAGGCTGAGAGAGAGGCAGAGTCTTAAGAGGAGCCGTCGGCCGAGCAGCACTCAGACCTGCCGCTTTAAAGGCTTTAATCAGCTCACCTTTACTCTCTGTCATGCCAACCAGTCGCAAACACACACACACACACACACACACACACACACACACACACACACACACACACACACCTTCTCATGTTTGAACACAAGAGTTGGTGCAACCACGCATTTTCTCAACGTAAATTAATTAATAGTTGGGGAGTTCCATGTGTGTGTGTGTCCTTCTCTGTTATATCCGGGTATGGCATTATGTGTCCCGTCATTCTTCTCTGTGCCCTGTCAGACAGACAGCTCGCTGGGCTGGCTCTGGGCTTCAAGGGACTGACTGGTGTGAATCAGAGAGCAGAATGATGAGGTGATTGTTGAGGGCCCAGAGGTCAGTGCAGCCTCCCGTCCTTCCCCTCCACTCTCCTCTCCACCTCCCCATCCTCTCTTTCAGGAGTCTTTCCCCAATCTGAATGGTAACCATGTGAGACTTGAGAGCTCAGCATACCTCTCACGCTGAGGGTGGGGTGGGGGGCACATTGTGCCCCTGTCTTTCTTCAGACTAACTCCTTAATCCTCCTGCTTTAATACCCCGAGCACAGAGTTCCCCACTACAGAGGTGCTATCAGATTCCTCCCCATCCCCGGGTCCACTTGCCCCCTCGGTTCCCCCTGACCCCCTGTTCAAGGATAAGGTCGGCCAGCCAAGGCCTCTGCGGGATTAGCATTCATATTACCGGGGGAGAGAGAGGGGGTCCTCCCGAAACCATGCTGACATGCACAGCGGCAGACTGCTAACAGAGAACAGGGGTGATGGTGGGGCATGGTTGGGTGGAAGTGTGGACGATTAAAACAAAAACAGTTGCAACCCCTTTAAATTGATTAATTTAGAAATAAGAATTCCCTTGTTAAAATTGGAATTCAGATACAGATTTGATTGTGGAATACACAATTGAGCTGAGAAAGATGTCGTAATTTGTGTGTCACACACACACGTCATGATGGAAAAAAGTGAGTGAGGTCCAAGCCAATTCCCTTTAGCTCCCCTTACACTTGCGCGGGTAAAATCTGTGCACAGGATGGCGCTGAAGCAGTTAGCTCGAAGTTGCAATTAGACAGGCATTATATAAAGGATATTCACATAACAAGGGAGCAGCTACGGCATCAATTAGGTCACTGGGCGTCTTTGTTGAAGAAATAATGAGATTTTTTGATAAAACAAAATGTGCTTCCTTATTACGATGACCTAATGAGTTGTCCAGTATGTGGGAAAGTCTGGGGTCGTGCGGTCCCCCCTGCACCTGCGGCTCTGCTCCGCACTGATACTGTGCAGCGGAGGTCCCCATATGAATAATTAATAACCAGTAAATGCTATCAGCATTTTTCCCCACACAATGAATGGCACATAGAGCTCATTGAGGTTATCAACAAGGGACCCACTGGTCAATTGGGTCATTGATTTGGATTGTTTGACAGACCCGGAGGAGCAAGTAAAGTTCAAAAATCCCAAGTAAAATTGAGAAGTTTGTCACAGAATCTGTTGGAAAGGGCTGTCAGGAGTGATTAAAGTGCATGAAAGGGCCCAGCGATCAAACGGCCAAGTCTCCCGCTGCAGATTTAATTTGAATTTGCATCCCTTTGTTCCTGACTCCTCATGAAGCATGATCTGATTACAAGGGTGAACAGTTACAACGGGGAATTGTGTGCTTATTTGTCTAACAAAACTGATCTTATTTTTTTATGTCCATGTTACAGATACCAATCATATTTTTCAAAAACCAATGCACACAAAAGCAGAGGGCATGGTTAGATACACTTTACATTGGTTTACATTCAGGTTTCCTTCGGTGACATTAACTTTTAGTGAGGTTAATGGAGTTTGTTACGTAGCAGAGACAGTGCTGCCTCATTAACTGCGAGGCGCCTAGCCCTCTGACCTTGCTGATGAAGGGTGACAGGCCAAACGGGAGGAGGTGATTGGCCAGCAGGTTCAGCAGTTGAACGTGCCACCACCGATGTTTTCCGAGGAGAAAAATCTACAGCCCTCCTCTCCGTTTGATCCACTCATTCCACGGTCCTCTGTGCTCCTCACACCGAAAAATAGCTTTAACGTTAATGGTTAAACTACAGCAAATGTAACTGTGTTCAATCAGTAAAGCATTTAAATGGTGGCTTAAATATGAGAAATATAACTAAAACAAGAAATACATTTTAGTAAATAGAATTTTTCAAAATGGTTTCAAGATGACAGAAATTATTGACCAGGGTTAAATGGGTGTAGCAGTTGTACAGATCAAGCCTGTCATTTTTGTAGGGCCTTTTAGTCTTTGGAAACATTTGCAGTCTGAACAAACACATCTTCTTTTACATGGCTGTCATTTGCCTTTCTCAAAACTTTAAGACAATTCAATCAACCTCAATTACTTCCTCGTTTTACTACATAGGATGGCTAAGAGAGAAACGACACATGTCATATTTGTGTTTTTCTTTAAAAAAGTAAAACATTTCTGTAGCATTAGAGGTGAAGTATATTTTGTGTTTTTTATGTGTAAACATTTCTTGGTGTACAATAATTTGTTTTTTAAAGGAAACATTATTATTCCATTTGTTTAGTTTGGCAGTATTTTTGTTTGATCATAAACACGTAAACTCTTGTACTTTGCTGCATGTTGCTTGTTCATAGCCATTTCATGTGTATAGAAGATTGGCAACATTTCATAAGTCATTTTACAATTGAAAAAGTGTGACGTTAAGATTACAGAAGATGAAATGATATGATTTCATAAATTGAAATGGTTCATTAAGGGAGAAAGAGCCTTCTGTTGTGAGGTACACTCTGAACTATATAAAAAAATTGACCCTTCCTTGTTCATTAGTGTCTTCTTAGTCAATCATAACACATCAGAAATGAGTTTAATATTCAAACACAAGAAAATTGACCTTGTGTGTGCCCTTCTTCACCATGGAGATGTCACAAGGCTTCATCCAAATTGAGGCAATTAGCAGTGATGTGTCTCTCCATTAAGCTGAGTGTCTCCACTGTGTGCTAATGACGGCACTGGGACATGGCCTAATCAGTCTCGGATTCCCCCAGAGTTCACAACCATCTTTGGCTGGCTGAGAGAGGGGCCAAAGATGGTTGTGAACTCTGGTGGAATCCGAGACCATTCAGGCCAGCATCCAGCCCATTCAGGCCAGAGCAGCAGGTACTGTATATCAGTGGCATGGCCTGCCTGCCATGTACAAGTGTTGTGAGCTTGTGAAAGAGCTCCTAATGGACTTTTGACATTTTAAGTTGTATTTAGTTTAGTTTCTGAGCTAGTAGCCCACATGCCTTTTCAAGTCTTGTCATTCACAGTTTACTGTAAATTGTTTGAGAACAGTGGTTTCCTGGCTATTTTTCTCAGAGCCTTCTATGAGCAAAAGTGTAGAGAATGAATTAACTTGAATGGATGAACCAAGAATGAACCAAACAAGGCAATATATCATTTAAACCCCAGCTAAAAAACACCGCTTTGACAGTAGGCCTCATACTCCTGTGATCTGGTAGGGTGGTGTACTTTTGAACCTGGCACACGCCCTCTTTCTTTATGTGTGTAATCTTTTGGGATTTGTCTGTCTGGGCCATGAGGACGGAACAAAGTAGGGTGCAAGGTGAGATTCTACTTTGCCTGCTGGGTAAGATTGCCACTGTCTCCTGCATGTCTGAAGGAGTAGGGGTTAACAACAACCATAACACAACTCCATATCCGACTCCACCCTTTAGAGATAAACACTGGTAAACCTGGCTGGGAGAATAAGGGACTGACCTCATTGAATCAAGTCATGTCCCTCTTACTAGAATTATTAGTTGCCATAGTCTAAATCTGTGTAGTGGGGAAACGGAAAACTATTATGATACATTTTGATTCACATTGCTTCATGATAGGACTCTCATCCTTAAATATCACAATGTGATATTTTGATGTATTCTGAATACAGGTATTGTGCATTCCTCACTTGCTGTAAATATTGTAATATTGCATATTCAGTGTTGTGATTCAAGGAAGCTACATTTTGTTTCTCAGAGTTATAAAACTCCTTCAAGATTCTCCTTTAAGCAAAATAATTATTTTAGCCACGCAAGATCAACCTCAAAGGAATGAACAGCTGTAATGTTTTCAGACACTTTTTTGTCTTTAATTGCATTTATTAATTCATAGTTTATATTTTCACAACATATTAATAGTCTACTTTAATTGAATAATCCGATTTACTAAGAATTCAAATTCCTAGACAAGAAAGCATTTTGCAAAATTTAGACTTTAAATCCTGACCTGTCGCTGACCTTGAACAAGGCCCCATATTGTGGGTGAGGGCAAGTACCCGGCCTTCAGATAGATATAATTACTGTGAGTCTGAGCTGGATTATAGTAATACTGATCAGCCTACTCGACACAACTCACACAGATAAGCCCATCCGTATCATTCAAATTAAAACCTTTGATATTGATATTATTTTTGATGCCTTCTTACGGATTTAGAGTTCCTCTTGTGGTACTCATTGGGCTGTGTGCCTTTGTGAGAAGCGATAAGGGCGCAACCTATCTGCAGAGCCATATGCCCGTGGTATTACTGAAACAAATCTGTGGGGGCGTCTGGGTCGGGGGCTAAGGGCGGTGGGCGTGTGGGAGAGGGGGGTGTATTACATCCTACATTGGTGAGGGATGAAAGAGTCTTTCAGTTCAACCAGAATCAAATCCTCCTCTAGTTCAGAGGGAACATTCATTTTCCTTTTTTTTCTAAGTGGGTTTAAGGTTTAGGCCCTGTATGGGAAAGCACTGACAAGCTTTCAAGAGAAAGTGGTACATTTTTGTCTCCTGTTTCCAATTTTCCCCTTTTCTTTGTTGTCAGGTATGTCAGCAGCAAAAATTAGAATGTAAATGTCATATACATTTCCAATCTAAAGACATTGTAAGCGCAATGCAGTGTTTTTCATTGCCCATATTTTCTATACAGTTTTACCTGGCTTAAAGTAGCTATAACATCTTCAGAGGTGTTGCTCGGCATGGAGAGAATAGTTTCTGTAGCTGTTTAAATAAATCATATAGGTAAAACATGTTTTTAATACCTTTGATAACAAGGACAGTATTCAATACCATTTATGGCAATCAAGACCTTTCACGGCAAGCTAGTTCCTTGTTCTACCAAAAGTAATAAAACACTCTCACACTCTCAAATAGGAATGGAACATTTTCTAAATCCATTGACCCCTTACTCTACCCGTTGAATATAAACACCAGCCGTGCAGTCATCGTTTAGAAGACCCCTTTTTGTTTGCACATTGTGTAAGGTCATTAGGTTACATAAACTGTGGCTTTACACTGTTTTGACAGAAGTCTCAGCATCCTTATTGTGCTGTAATACTGAATTAAAACAATGATTCAGTGGTGGACTTCGCTCTTTTTTTCATGCCATCCTCTAAGCCCAGTATCTGGTGTGAATTAAATCCTGTGTGTTTTAAGACTACAAACAGTTCAGAGTCTAATAGGTTTGACCAGTCAGTAACCTCTGGCAGTAAAAATAAAGCATGAAAAAAAAACTAAGCTTCTGTATTCATCTTGTGCACGAACTGCACTGTGCGGCAGATGAGTCAGTGTTGTGCTTCAGTGAAAAAGGGGGTAATAGGGGGAGGGGGGGCGCTCCCCTCAATAGAGCCATTAATGAGAATACAGAGCGAGAGAGGGAAAGAGTGCAAGAGACGAGTAGAATGCATGTGAGAGCGACTTAGATGGGAGACCGAGGGGGAGACAGTGAGAGAGACAGAAATAACAGGAGAATGTCTGGGACAAACCACTGAGGTAGAACATGTGAATAAGAGGAAGGAAATCACAAGTTACATCACATTTTGTATCTCATTTCAAGTGGCACTAAGGTGTAACTATGCTCAAAACAGGGGCAGGATGTGATGACCCCTGTCTGTTTTTGTTTGAAGCTTAATAAACCTTGTTTATATAAAAAAGTCTGTAAGGAACATGAGCCTGAAGGGTGTGGCAGTTAACAATCCACTACTAAAAACAAAGAAATACCTATTGTTAGTGCGACATTTAAGCGAGGCTGAGCCATTGTGGTTTGCAACAAAAAAAACTTTTCACGTGACTTTATGAAGTTCATTGCTGGTCAGAGTTAGCTCTTCGTTTTTAACCACTAGAGGCCACCACACCCAAAACACTGGCACCCCTACTGAGAGTTCAACTGCATTTACTAGACTGGACCCAGTTTCCCAAAAGCATCTTAATTCATTAAGTTTAAGTTCATTGTCAGAACCATATGATCCTATGGTTCTAAGATGAACATCGCCTTAAGAGGCTTTTGGGAAACCGGGCCCTAATCAAGAAAACAATCAAATAAATATTGGACATGGTGGCAAACTGTTTTTCTTGTGGTTTAGACAGTTGTTTCTCAAATAGCCACAGCAGACATGCACTCTGGACTTTAAGCTTCGTAAGGTAGCTCTGTGCATTGACTCCCTGTCAAAATAAAGGTTAAATAAAAACAAAATACTTCCTGAACTCTGTTCTCTCTCTGAACTTTATGGCTATGTCTTTCATCGCCAACATCTGAGCACTTAGAACAAAAACAGAAAATAGGTTTTTCTCTATCCATTTTAATAAACCATAAGGATTTATGTAAGAGGGAAAAATACATTCCTACCAAGGTGAAATTTAACTTGTAGGCCCCATTTCTGTCTGTGTGTCTGTCCTCACTCTGTTGATGGCTGAGGGCTCCTGAAGGTAGACACGGAGCTCCAGACATCTGTCAGAGACATCATGGCCTGACAGAGGCCTCATGACTTTCCTTAAAGTCTGTGTGGTGTGGTCCAGAACTGGGTTTTATATTTCAGCCACCTAGGACTGATCTCAACTCCTGACCTTCTCCTCAAGACTTCCTCTCTTTTTCTCGCTCTCTTTCTCTCTCTCTCCAGTCCCTTTAATTTTCTCTCTCTCTGTCTCACTCCCTCTCTATGGTAAAAAGTAAAACCTCCTGTCGATTAGCAGGCTCTGTTCCAAGCCTAACATGGTCTGGGAACTTTTCACCCCAAAGTCGACAAATAGTGAATTATGCTTCCATGGAAAAAGGGCATTAGGCAGGAGGAGGAAAGGTTTGGTTTCTGTACAATACCCAGCTTAGTAGCTAACACATATGTGTTATGTGCTACTAAGCAACAACTGGATAGAGCTGGGTATTTGTAAGGGTAAAGAGGCCTTTTGTGAAAATAAAGAAAGATTGATAGTTTACTTGATAAATTTACCATTAGAAATAATCAGCACAGTAACATGTCCTTCCACTCAATCTAACATGGACATACAGCTCAACAACGTGTTTCTCTTATCCAGTACTCAGTCATCTGTTTCAGCAGAGAAAGAAAACTGGTCAGATGACCTCAAAGAGAGGCTGATGTGGTTAAGAACCATGATAAAGGGCTTCACTCACTCTGTATCCAATTACATGTGACCTTTTCTGACATAGCTGATACTGTATTCAATAATGTATATGTATAACCCTGAGATTTCTTGAGCAGAGCCAGGTTAACGCAGCCCACTCAGGGCAACTGTAGGCCTACTTCCAAAGAAAGCGAGATGAACTCTTCAGATCAAATGGCAAGCATCTAGAGGGCAGCACAATGCTGTGACTGCTAGGTTTGCTGAGATTGAAGAAGAGGAGGGAAACCATAAAAAAAAAAAATATATGCCATTTAGCAGACGCTTTTACCCAAAGCAACTTACAGTCATGTGTGCATACATTCTACGTATGGGTGGTCCCGGGAATCGAACCCACTATCCTGGCGTTACAAGCGCCATGCTCTACCAACTGTGCTACAGAAGGACCACCAGTGTAGAGGGACAGAAACCAGCGGAGCAGTTTAATGACATGAACACTGAATGGTTTTGTTTGACTACATGTATATGACCTTGGTTGCTCCTTATACAAGTTGACTCAAGCTGAACAGTTCTCTGAACATTTGTAACTGCTTGTTATGATCTGTATTGATAGTACTTAATGGACACACACACACATAACCATGACACTTTGGGTATATACTGTAAGCTTACTCTGACCTTTTGGAAGTTGAACAGTCTTTCTGCTCTGATTAGGATTGTTGTTCCCTTGCTGCAAATTGTGTTGTATTACACCTGAATTATTGTTTCAGCTGTTGCTCTTTTTTAGGGACCTGAGTTTTCCCTGTTACAGCCACCACTGCACACAGTTTCACTGATCAGGTCAATGCCTGGAAAGATTTACACTGAGATTGGCCTGCCTTTTCATCCAACACCAACAAGCAAACACAGACAGACAAACACACAAACAAACAGACAGGAAAACAGACAGACAAACAGACAACAATCAAACAAAGCACGGAAAGTGGAGTTGCAATGAATGGCAAAAGACCTGTACCTCTATGAAGGACAATGATGACCTGAAGGGCCAGTTATTTCACTATACCTGCCAGATAACTGAAGATCCAAGGCGATATTCAAAGTTCATCCAGGTTCCCAGGACATTGGGAGATGCCTTCAAAAACCAGCCACTAGGGGCAACGGTGAGCGCTATTACCATCAAATAGGCTTGCAGCTTGCTAGAGTGTTGTGGATGGGGGATAGAGGATGGGCGTAAATCACGAGCCCTGGCTCCGAGGGTCACATTTTCAATCCCATTGCTAGGCATTCATTTAAAAAAGAATCATGTTTACCCTATCCCAAACCTTAACCCTTACCTTATTGCCTAACTTAACCATTGAGTTCTAACCAGGGGTTGGAACCAAAATTATTTTCCAATCCTTTCGTTCTGAAAAGAACAATTATTAAAACTGAACTGATTCGAAACCCAAAAAAGTAACGGTTTATATTGTCCTTTCTGTTCATTTTTCAACCTCTGTAATTTATTTATTTTTTAGATTTAGCTCAGCTTGCTATGGAGCGAGCAAGCTATAATAGATGTTTACATGCATTGGACAGACAACTGTAGGGAGCGAGATGCGACTGACGTTTATGTAACTGACGTTTATGTAGGTGAGGAGAGAGCGAGAGAGGGTGGAGGAGGAGGCTTGGCTTGAAGCGCTGGGCATCTTGTTATGCATTATCTGAATTAGGCCCACAGAATTATACCTATGGAAAAGTGGCTTCTATGAAGGACATTCGAATGTCTTTGAACTTCAGAGAGTTGACTTAACGTTGTACCAGAGCTAGCTAGCTAAGAAGCTTGGGAGTTCAGCGGCACCACGGTGTCATTGTAATGATGCATCTCTTAAGATACCTGTATGAGCGTGTGCATAGCATGTAATGAATGCACTATGGATATGTTATGGATATATTTCATTAACCTTTAATAATGTGGTTGGACCTGCTATAACACATTCATGGAATGCTTATAGAAGTGTAATGAATGCATTATTGAGTTGTAGTCAAAGTAAACCATTAGCAAGTAAGTATTTCTCATTTTGTGTAACCTCCCCAAGCTTCTTTTGAGCTTCTGCTAGCTCTGCTAATGCTATTCAGCAAGTAATTCAGAGCTCCATATGGTCTTGGTGTAAACCTACAGTGTTGTAGTCAGATCTATGGTATTAAGATTAGTTTAATCACAGCCCCAGTATGCATTTTTGGGGTGTATAACATTTTTACCTTTCTAATTTTCTCACTCATCCTTATTCACAATTCATTCATGTTTATCCGTAATCATGTTAGCATCCACATTAAGGTAGAAGTGTTTAGAAACATATTCTATTCTTATTTACAATAAAAGTGACTCCAAAATGACGCGATACATTATTTACCATTCATTTCTATTGGGCACAAAATAATCTGAAACACAACCAAAACAAACAGCAAATGCATCCAACAAGTAGAGGCACAATCTTGATGTAGTCGTTGCATGCTAGGAATATGGGACCAAATAATACACTTTTGACAAAATGTTATACACATGGAGTGAATTTCTCAGAATTCTTATGACACATTCAAATTGGGAGATACATTAAAAAAAAGTGCTTTCATTTCTAAACGGTAAAACAGATATGTATGAAAATACCCTTAAATATGTACTGTCGCCTCATATAAAACATTTCATCTCAAAAGCATAGAGCCAAATTAAAAGTTTTAGCTACACTGCCTAAATACGTAAGGGAGGTTTATACAGCTGTTTTTTTTTCATTCAAATTTTTATTTGTATTATTTTTTTTACCTTGATTTAACCAGGCAAGTCAGTTAAGATCACATTCTTATTTTCAATGACGGCCTGGGTTAACTGCCTGTTCAGGGGCAGAACGACAGATTTTGTACCTTGTCAGCTCGGGGGGTTTGAACTCACAACCTTCCGGTTACTAGTCCGATGCTCTAACCACTAGGCTACGCTGCCGCCCCAATGGTGAAAACAGATATGTCGTCATTGTTTTTGGACTACGCATCACAAGTTTTTTTTAACTGAAGCATGCAACATTGTTCAATGGCCCATAAATCAAATTGTCCTTTTTTCAAATTGCTGCTGAGAGCTACACTGAACACAAATATAAATGCGACATGCAACAATTTCAAAGATTTTACATGTAAGGATATTTCATTCAATTGAAATAAATTAATTAGGCCCTTATCTATTGATTTCACATGACTGGGAATACAGATATGCATTTGTTGGTCACAGATACCTTAAGAAAAATGTAAGGGCGTGGATGAAAAAAACAGTCAGCATCTGGTATGAACACCATTTGTCTCATGCAGCGCGACACATCACCTTCGCGTAGAGTTGATCAGGCTGTGTATTGTGGCCTGTTGAATGTTGTCCCACTCCTCTTCAATGGCTGTGTGAAGTTACTGGATATTAGCGGGAACTGGAACACGCTGTCGTACAAGTTGAGCCAGAGCATTCCAAACATGCTCAATGGGGGAAATATCGAGCAACTGCGACCCCTCAAGATGAATTCATATTTTTTTGTGGCCCCCACCCCCATCAAAGTTTCCCATCCCTGATGTATACTGTGCTAATGCAGATACAAACAAAAATAACTAAGAACAAGCTACAATACAGTGAAGTTATCAAACAACACTTAGTAAACAAGGCATTGGTGATAAGTGGATGGGGGTCATCTACTTTAAGCACGTCTACCACGAATACATTGAAATTCAATTGACCCCAACCTTGAGACACACACACACGGTCTTGTACAACTAACCTTATGGGGACACATAATTCACTCCCATTCAAAATCCTATTTTCACTAACATCTAACCCTAAACCTAACTCTAACCCTTACCCTAACCTTAACCCCAAAACCTAACTTTAACCTTAGACCTAGCTCCTAGCTCCTAGCTCCTAACCCTAACCCTAGCTCCTAACACTGAACCTAATTATAACCCTAACACTCCCTAAACCCCCTAAAAATAGTATTTGACCTTGTGTCCCCAGTTGGTCAAATGTTTGTTTGTTTACTATTCTTGTGGACACACACACACAAACACACACACACACACACACACACACACAAACACACACAGCATTGTTGCAGTCAGTGTTCACGAGGGTCTGTGGATGGATCACTGCTGGCTGTAAAAGCCTCATCAGGAAGTGGATCCTCATTAGCTCTCCAAACGTGTTGTTTACAAAATAAACTCGACCACAAAATGCCTCCCCCTGTTGCCAATCCTAAATGTATTTTTACCACCTTACACATGTACACATTTCATACAAACTCAATTGTTTCCATGTTTCCTCGTCTCCTCTCCTCACTTCCTTCTGACTTTTTCAAAAAGGAGGCGAGGAAGTGAGATGAGGAGATGAGGAGATGAGGAGGCTACAAAATCCAATTGAGAAAAGGCCCTTGGAAACTGCCTCCTAGGCTGATTACTTATTTTGCTATTTGTTTATTTTCTTCATTATAGTATGTTTGAATTAACATATGGTTTCATGGTTTTTAAAGTAAGAAGTCATTTCATACAACTTAAAGAATTAAGAGAATATGAATGGAGAATGTGCTGAGACTTGATTGCAATTATACAAAGACCCACGTCTTATAACTAAATGTTTGAAACTGGTATCATCTTTATCTGACAGTTATTATTAATTTTAAAAAACATAAAAAGATCAGTCAGTTGTACATGTCACCAAGGTGTGGAAGCTGCACAAAGTCTATGCCCTGGCCCCAACAATAGCTCAATTCCCGGATATGGAATACCAATCTAGTCTCTACTGTGTTAGTGTGTACTTAGGTCTGGTTCTCAGCATGTGGACTGTTAACAGTGGGAGTGATTGCGGTCAGTGGAGAGACCTGCACCCAGAGCTGCTGCAACATGTCACATCCAGACCATTCCCTATTCAGCCCAGTGATTTATACACTCTCCCACACTGTCTGCCTCCCAGGCAGGGTGTTGGGGGCAGCAGGCAGGTCTGGGTGTCAATGTTTAACAAGACAAACACAGAGGCCCCACAGTCACAAATCAAACCGCAGACGTATCTGTGGTAAAGGGAGGCTATCAGGGAGCATTGTCAGACCCATTGGGAGAAATACTGGCTTGATGACGATATCATGTCAGGAGTTTTGGAACGTTTTTTCCACATATTTTTTTTTACTCCACGTTGATTAATAACTATATGGCTTGTATGCATCTTGTAGGGAGTTGCAGTCCGGGGTGCAGCATTGATGTGGGTTGGCTGCATCTAGTGGAAAGGACAGCAGTTGGTGTCCCCCTTTTTCTTTCTCTCTCGCTCTCTCTCTTTCTCTCTCCCCCTTGGTTTACCCTTGCTCCTGTGAGGATTTTTCTCCATTGAAAGTGATCACTTTGAGGATCGGTAGACTTTGGAGGCAACGCTCAGTTGCTCCATTTGCGTAGAGTGTATAGAAGGGTTTCGCTCCCTGACTTATTTTCTTAGGGATAATAGGTCATCTTAACGCCACTGGTTCAGACAATAAACTTACTTTGGAGATTATTTTCAGAACCTCAAACACACACTCGGGTCTAAAGTTAAATTTCTAAGACCTGTGCTATGCACTCTACATTTGTGCTGCAGTATTCAGTCTGAATATTTGTAATGACTCTTTTTAATAATATTGTCAGGTAGATTACTTCTTCTACTATAAACAGTTACATTGCCATAATAAAAGTTTTTTTTATTTTTATTATGTGAGTAGGATCATCATTACAAGTGTTCTCTAAACAGGAGGACACCACAAAAAAACATCTTTCTAAGGAATAAATTGGCCTGAAAAGACACACAATTATCTCATTAAAATATTTTGGGTTAATTATGCATGCCCTGTTATAATGAGTCATCATCACTGGTCACATACCCAAACAACCAAAGTTCATAGACTCTACTTATGATGTGGTCTGTTTGATGTCAGATTTGCTTTCATACTCTTTGGGTATAGGATTTGCAGACAAAAAGGCCTCCCCTCTACCTCCATAAGTCCAGCCATTTCCTCTTAGCCCTTCTTCTATGGTATTCCCCCTTTCCCTACTTTTAATTCCACCACATGACCTAGGTATATGGGGAATGGCCCCAGCCCTGTAGTGGGGCCTCCTCCTTGAACATTAGGTCCCAAACACCCCACAATCCACCCCATTAGACATCTTACACAATTTTTCTTAAGGGTAGCTTTAGTGGAGCTTAACTTCTTCTAGTGTGAAGTAATTGGTAGTTCGGTGAACTATAATTTCAGAGTAGCTTCCAAAACACTGCCTGACACCAAGGACCCCGGGAGGGCATTAAACAGTCCCTGTGCCATGTTTCTACGGTTACGTGGCCCCAGAACCCAGCCACTATATATTAATGCAGGAGATTAGTCGTGCGGAAAAGTTGAAGGGAGAATCTAACTAACTGGCAGTACTTTCTCCTGCTCCGCTCATGGGGACTTTCTTATTAGGACACCCTGCGTGGGACTTGACCCATCACACACTTAATTTTTGGTAGCCGCTGCCTCAACTTCATGGACCCAGGTTCACTGCCTAGTTTCATGCACAGATCAAGCCCCCCAAGTGAACTATGTCAGGTATTAAAAATGATTTGAAGGCAGGGAAGTTGTGTTGTTGAACTGTGCTGAGCTGAGCTGAACTCAAGGTGCACTCTTTTTTTTATGCCAATCAAATTATAGCCTTTTATGTTTGTGAGCCTGACATGTGGCACAGGGAGCTTTTATGTTGGGATCTGTGTGGCCAGTGTTTGTTTTGTCAGATCCAAGGCAGTTGTTGTGCGCCTTTCAGCACCAGGTAATCGTTTGGCCTGCACTGAGGCACTCTGTCATTGCATAATATCCGGCAGAGTGACAGAAAGTGGACGTTTGTTTGTGTTTTACACGTAGGAGAGGACAGATGGAGACACAGAGAGACGACACAAGATATGACACCGCAGCAGTCTGGTCCCTGAGGAGAGGGGGGACGACAAGTGGGGAAGGGTGTGGGGGGGGTCAAATCCGTCATCAGTGGGTTTCCATTCCATAATCCAGGCGATTGGAAGGATCTGTTGAGTGACTAGTAAGGCTCAGGTTTAAGTCTAACCTTTGACCACTACGCTAATTATATATTGCTAAGAAATAACTGCTGATGGCAATGCAGCATTGCCAGGTTGTTTATATTTGGTACAGAGACATTCACCTCCATTGGTTCTTTATTTGAAAGTATGTCTGCAGTTTACTTAAATTCCATCCAAAAACAACCTCTTGTCCATAAACACATCCCTTCAGATCTACAAACAATAGTTTTTTTCCATGCCATACATTTCAACGTTGGGGTTAAATTAAGAATCTAGACTCTCACGGATGATAATTTCAGGTACCATCTAGAGGGTGGGGTACCCCTATTGGGGATGGTTAGGATTAGGGTCAAGCAAGGGTTGAACATAAGATTAGGGTTAGTCTCATGCTAAGATTAGGGTTTTGCCAAGATCTGTGTTAAAGCTGACCATATGTGCAAACCCTTTCGCAACCCCAACCCTAGCTTCATATGCACACCCAGAAGCTCATCCGCTTCTCATCTTCACCAGGGTCTTGACCTGACTGCAAACCGACTTCAATGGGCAAATACTCACCTTTGATGGCCATTGGCACTCTGGAGAAGTGTGCTCTTCACAGATTAATCCCGGTTTCAACTGTACCGGGCAGATGGCAGATGTATGGCATCGTGTGGGCGAACAATTTGCTGATGTCAACATTGTGAAATAGAGTGCCCCATGGTGGCGCTGGTTTTTATGATATGGGCAGGCAGTTCCCGCCAATATCCAGCACCTTCACAAAGTCGTTGAAGAGGAGTGGGACAACATTCCACACTACACAATCAACATGTTACGCCTGCTCTCCCTCTGCCTTTCATTATGCACACCTGTTACCATCATTACATGCATCAGCGCTCATCGGATTCACCTGGACTCCTTCACGTTTTGATTGCCTTCACGATAAATCAAATCAAATGTTATTGGTCACATATACATGGTAAGCAGATGTTAATGTGAGTGTAGCGAAATGCTTGTGCTTCTAGTTCCGACCATGCAGTAATATCTAACAAGTAATCTAACAATTTCACAACAACTACATTATACACACAAGTGTAAAGGAATGAATAAGAATATGTACATATAAATAAATGGATGAGCGATGGCCGAACGGCATAGGCAAGACGCAGTAGATGGTATAGAGTACAGTATATACATATGAGATGAGTAATGTAGGCTATGTAAACATTATATAAAGTGGCATTGTTTAAAGTGACTAGTGATTCATTTATTAAATCAAATTTTTTATGAAATCAAATCAAATCAAATTTTATTTGTCACATACACATGGTTAGCAGATGTTAATGCGAGTGTAGCGAAATGCTTGTGCTTCTAGTTCCGACAATGCAGTAATAACCAACAAGTAATCTAGCTAACAATTCCAAAACTACTACCTTATAGACACAAGTGTAAGGGGATAAAGAATATGTACATAAAGATATATGAATGAGTGATGGTACAGAGTGGCATAGGCAAGATACAGTAGATGGTATTGAGTGCAGTATATACATATGAGATGAGTATGTAAACAAAGTGGCATAGTTAAAGTGGCTAGTGATACATGTATTACATAAGGATGCAGTAGATGATATAGAGTACAGTATATACGTATACATATGAGATGAATAATGTAGAGTATGTAAACATTATATTAGGTAGCATTGTTTAAAGTGGCTGGTGATATATTTTACATCATTTCCCATCAATTCCCATTATTAAAGTGGCTGGAGTTGAGTCAGTGTGTTGGCAGCAGCCACTCAATGTTAGTGGTGGCTGTTTAACAGTCTGATGGCCTTGAGATAGAAGCTGTTTTTCAGTCTCTCGGTCCCAGCTTTGATGCACCTGTACTGACCTCGCCTTCTGGATGATAGCGGGGTGAACAGGCAGTGGCTCGGGTGGTTGTTGTCCTTGATGATCTTTATGGCCTTCCTGTGACATCGGGTGGTGTAGGTGTCCTGGAGGGCAGGTAGTTTGCCCCCTGTGATGCGTTGTGCAGACCTCACTACCCTCTGGAGAGCCTTACGGTTGTGGGCGGAGCAGTTGCCATAACAGGCGGTGATACAGCCCGACAGGATGCTCTCGATTGTGCATCTGTAGAAGTTTGTGTGCTTTTGATGACAAGCCGAATTTCTTCAGCCTCCTGAGGTTGAAGAGGCACTGCTGCGCCTTCTTCACGATGCTGTCTGTGTGGGTGGACCAATTCAGTTTGTCTGTGATGTGTACGCCGAGGAACTTAAAACTTACTACCCTCTCCACTACTGTTCCATCGATGTGGATAGGGGGTGTTCCCTCTGCTGTTTCCTGAAGTACACAATCATCTCCTTAGTTTTGTTGACGTTGAGTGTGAGGTTATTTTCCTGACACCACACTTCGAGGGCCCTCACCTCCTCCCTGTAGGCCGTCTTGTCGTTGTTGGTAATCAAGCCAACCACTGTTCTGTCGTCCACAAACTTGATGATTGAGTTGGAGGCGTGCGTGGCCACGCAGTCGTGCGTGAACAGAGAGTACAGGAGAGGGCTCAGAACGCACCCTTGTGGGGCCCCAGTGTTGAGGATCAGCGGGGTGGAGATGTTGTTGCCTACCCTCAACACCTGGGGGTGGCCCGTCAAGAAGTCCAGTACCCAGTTGCACAGGGCGGGGTCGAGCCACAGGGTCTCGAGCTTGATGACGAGCTTGGAGGGCACTAGGGTGTTGAATGCCGAGCTGTAGTCGATGAACAGCATTCTCACATAGGTATTCCTCTTGTCCAGATGGGTTAGGGCAGTGTGCAGTGTGGTTGAGATTGCATCGTCTGTGGACCTATTTGGGCGGTAAGCAAATTGGAGTGGGTCTAGGGTGTCAGGTAGGGTGGAGGTGATATGGTCCTTGACTAGTCTCTCAAAGCACTTCATGATGACGGAAGTGAGTACTACGGGGCGGTAGTCGTTTAGCTCAATTACCTTAGCTTTCTTGGGAACAGGAACAATGGTGGCCCTCTTGAAGCATGTGGGAACAACAGACTGGGATAGGGATTGATTGAATATGTCCGTAAACACACCAGCCAGCTGGTCTGCGCATGCTCTGAGGGCGCGGCTGGGGATTCCGTCTGGGCCTGCAGCCTTGCGAGGGTTGACATGTTTTCCTCACGTTGGCTACAGTGAAGGAGAGTCCGCATGTTTTAGTTGCGGGCCGTGTCAGTGGCACTGTATTGTCCTCAAAGCGGGCAAAAAAGTTATTTAGTCTACCTGGGAGCAAGACATCCTGGTCCGTGACGGGGCTGGTTTTCTTTTTGTAATCCGTGATTGACTGAAGACCCTGCCACATACCTCTTGTGTCTGAGCCGTTGAATTGAGATTCTACTTTGTCTCTATACTGACGCTTAGCTTGTTTGATTGCCTTGCGGTTGGAATAGTTACACTGTTTGTATTCGGTCATGTTTCCATTCACCTTGCCCTGATTAAAAGCAGTGGTTCGCGTTTTCAGTTCCACGCGAATGCTGCCATCAATCCACGGTTTCTGGTTTGGGAATGTTTTAATCGTTGCTATAGGAACGACATCTTCAACACACGTTCTAATGAACTCGCTCACCGAATCAGTGTATTCGTCAATGTTGTTGTCTGACGTAATACGGAACATATCCCAGTCCACGTGATGGAAGCAGTCTTGGAGTGTGGAATCAGATTGGTCGGACCAGCGTTGAACAGACCTCAGCGCAGGAGCTTCTTGTTTTAGTTTCTGTCTGTAGGCAGGGATCAACAAAATGGAGTGGTGGTCAGCTTTTCCGAAAGGAGAGCGGGGCAGGGCCTTATATGCGTTGCGGAAGTTGGAATAGCAATGATCAAAGGTTTTTCCAGCCCTGGTTGCGCAATCGATATGCTGATAAAATTTAGGGAGTCTTGTTTTCAGATTAGCCTTTTTAAAATCCCCAGCTACAATGAATGCATCCTCGCCTCCTGGATGATAGAGGGGTGAACAGGCATTGGCTTGGGTGGTTGTTGTCCTTGATGATATTTTTGGCCTTCCTGTGACATTGGGTGATGTAGGTGTCCTGGAGGTAGGTAGTTTGCCCCCGGTGATGCATTGTGCAGACCTCACTACCCTCTGGAGAGCCTTACGGTTGTGGGCAGAGCAGTTGCTGCACCAGATGGTGATACAGCCTGACAGATTGCTCTCGATTGTGCATCTGTAAAAGTTAGTGAGTGTTTTTGGTGACAAGCCAAATTTCTTCAGCCTCCTGAGGTTAAAGAGGCGCTGTTGCGCCTTCTTCACCACGCTGTCTGTGTGGGTGGACCATTTCAGTTTGTCCGTGATGTGTACGCCGAGGAACTTAAAACTTACCACCTTCTCCACTACTGTCCCGTTGATGTAGATAGGGGGCTGTTCCCTCTGCTGTTTCCTTAGACCACGATCATCTCCTTTGTTTTGTTGACATTGAGTGTGAGGTTATTTTCCTGACACCACACTCCGATGGCCTTCACCTCCTCCCTGTAGGCTGTCTTGTCGTTGTTGCTAATCAAGCCTACCACTGTAGTGTCGTCTGCAAACTTGATGATTAAGTTGGAGGCATGCATGGCCACGCAGTCATGGGTGAACAGGGAGTGGAAGAGAGGGCTGAGAATGCACACTTGTGGGGCCCCAGTATTGAGGACTAGCGGGGTGGAGATGTTGTTTCCTACCCTCACCACCTGGGGGGCGGCCCGTCAGAAAGTCCATGACCCAGTTGCACAGGAAGGGGTCGAGACCGAGTGTCTCGAGCTTAATGTTGAGTTTGGAGGGTACTATGGTGTTAAATGCTGAGCTGTAATCGATGAACAGCATTCTTACATAGGTATTCCTCTTGTCCATATGGGTTAGGGCAGTGTGATTGCGATTGCGTCGTCTGTGGACCTATTTGGTCGGTAATCACGTTGGAGTGGGTCTAGCGTGTCAGGTAGGGTCTCTGTTTCATCCCCGTGTCAGCATTATTGTCGTTTCCGTTTACTCTGTACAGACGCTGTCCGTATTCTGTTCCTGTCCATGATTATTAAATGTTCACTCCCTGTACCCGCTTCTCGTCTCCAGCGTCGATCCTTATACAACAGCCTGATCAACTCTATTTGAAGAATATGTGTTGCACTGCATGAGGCAAATGTTGGTCACACCAGATACTGACTGGTTTTCTGATCTCCGCCCCAAACTCTTTTAAAGGTATCTGTGGACAACAGATGCACATCTATATTCCCAGTCATGTGAAATCCATAGATTAGGGCCTGATGAATTTATTTCAATTGACTGATTTCCTTATATGAACTGGAACTCAGCAAAATCTTTGAAATTGTTGCATGTTGCGTTTATATTTTTGTTCAGTGTAAATTCAAATCTTCATAGTGTTTTGAGTAGTTAATTATTATTTTTGCACTGTAGTGGGGCAGCTAACTACTGGAACTTCCCACAAATAGTTTTGAGGAAAAAAACACTTTTTGAAAGAAACTTTATATAAACAAGCTATATTTCTCTTAAGGGTAGCTTTACTGTAGCTCAACTATGGCGCTTTCACATTGATTCAGAGAAAATACTTATTACTCAAATATAAAGCTGTGAATTTCTTACGTCTCAACCTCTACCTCCGGAGGTAGCACACAACATTTGCCCAACAGTTGCCGCCCTCTAAGCAGGGAACTGTACACAGAATTGTCTCGTTGAACACAGCACTCACACAGTAAAAATTGTAATAGTAGAACAATGTTTTTGAAACAACTGAAATGTATAGATACTTTCCTCATATTTGAGACTTGTTTTATTACGTTTTTACCTGAAAATGCATAGCTAACGTTTCACCTGACGATAATGTATGATAGGATGTAACGTTAGCCAGCTTGCTATCGATAATGTTTCAACTCGGACTCACTAGCTAAAAAGATCCCTGCTAGCTAACGTTAGCTAGCTAGCCAATTAATTTAAGCTCGGACAAAGATATTGATATAACTAACACAGATTTGCAAGTTAAGTAGCTAGCTACATTTATGAGAACAGGCAACTTGTTTGGGTTAGCACCATAACTCAGGACCTGGAGGCAATTTGCCTGTAATGCCTGTAATGACAGTAATGGAAATGGGAGTCATGATCAAAATCAAACTTTATTTGTCACGGGCCGAATACTACATGTAGACCTTACCGTGAAATGCTTACTTACAAGCCCTTAACTAACAGTGCAGTTAACCAACAGTGCAGTTAAAGAAATAGTCAATAAAATATTTATCAGATAAACTAAAGTAAAAAAATATAAAAAGTAACACAATAAAATACAATGATGAGCCTATATACAGGGGGTACCGGTACCGAGTCAATGTGCGGGGTACAGGTTAGTCGAGGTAATTTGTAAATGTAGGTAGGGGTGAAGTAATGATGCATAGATAATAAAGAGCAAGTAGAAGCAGTGTACAAAACAAATGGAGGGGGGGGGTATCAATGTAAATAGTCCAGTGGCCATTTGATTAATAGTTCAGCCACGTTTCCTTTGCAATTAGCTTTTACCACATGTAATGATTTTCATGACATTGGTCAAACTTAAGTTTGGTTTGTTCTAATGTTGTAAGGTGGGCTTATTGTAGTTTTATATTTGTATGAGAGGAGTAATCATTCATTTTTTGATAAGCTAACATTACTAGATGAAGCATATTCTTAGCTTTAGCTAACGTTAGCTAGCTAGCTAGCAGTAACTGTGCTTTTGTTGTCTCTAAGCAAACATTTTACGAGTGTACGGCTGAGAAAATAAACCCTTTAAATGTCTGCACATGCTTATGAATTGTGTGTGTAATGTGGTTTGGTTGCATTATTCAAGAGTATACTATGGTGAAGATGAAAAGTTGCTTGCATAGTTGAATAGTTGGTTGAAAGCATGATTACTGGCTAGTGGCTTTTCTGAGTTATTTACGTTAAATTGCAAGAATTTCTGTTGCCAAGCCCTCGAACACTCTCTCGGCACATGCCATTCCTTTGTTTGTAAGATTATTATTTGTATTTTTTTTAAACAATACAAAACATACACATACAAATGACAACATAGACAGACGCACACAAACATCCACACGATCACCCCTGACAAGACTCATCTGTTTACACCCCCATCTCCTGCACCATTTTGTTTCTCTCCGTCGCCCACACACTTTCAACATTTAGATAATAAATTATCTTTCCATTGTATTTTTAAGTATACATTTTTTCAAGATGATTAACGAGAAAAGTATCCTCCAACCCATTGGGTATTTCACGGCACCCTCATGTCATGTCTTGAAATATGCAGACAGACGGATTATAAGTACATTTACATTGTAATACTTCCGACAGACAACTACTCCGCACTTCTAGCTCCACCCAGAACTTTTTGACTTTATAGCATTCCCAAAAGACATTGATTAATGAGTTATTGTTAGCTCTACACTTAACACATGACTCTGCCGTTGTGCCGTTTGTCTCTTGTGTAATACATTCTATACATTAGGTTATACTGGATTAAGAGTACATTTTAGTTAACTGTCATTTCGTTAGTTATATTCTAACAGTCCCTCCATCTTTTAAAGTCTAATAGTTATTTTTTTTCTAATAGATTGTCAGTTGGATAGACTCTCTGCAAGGTTTTGTATATCTTAGCTATCATATGAATATCCTTGTCTGACTCAAATAGGATTCGCTCAAGATTGCTCTGATGTCCAAAAGATTTCAAATCTAAATGTCTTGATATAGTTAGCCCAAAATTGCTTTTTAATTATGTAATGGAAATACATATATTTCCTATTACCAAGTCATTTACAGTTTCAATGCCTTTAGTTTTCCATGTGGACCAATTCAGCTGTGAATTCTGAAAAACTATCCAAGGATTGTTACATAGGGTTGTGTTTTTAGGGAGTGATATTGGTTCTTGTAAAATATGGTTAATTTTCTTCCATATTTTTATAGTGTTCTTAACTATGAAGTTGTTAATGTTCTTAGCTTTATTCTTTGAAAATAGACACGAGAAAAGATTCTGGGGATGAGCATGCGCATCTTCAATATGTACACATGGTCCTCTTTAGTGCATTTGACTTTATATGTTGCAAGGAAAAGCCCTGGGTGGCAAGTTGATTTATTTCCAAGTCTGGAAGGTTAAAACCCCAGATTTAGGAAGATGTAAAAATGTCATTTTTATTCTAGGAGTTTAATTTGCCCATAATAAAGTCTGTTATGAACAAGTAGACTTTTTGAAAGAATGTCTTGTAATTGGTATTACCGAGAATAAATATGAAAACTTTGGGAGCCATGCCATTCTGAAGAGATTTATTCTACCTGTGAGATTCCTGGGAAGATTGTTACACTTAACCCTTGTGTTGTGTTAAGTGTCAGAAATGACCCACCACTATGTTTATCAGCAGACCCCTAAATGAAATTTTTTCTATTTGAAATTTGCTGACTTTTCCTGGAGTGACCTCAACATTAGAAAAAGTGAAACATCGCCTTCGTTCATATTTCCATGAAAGCTGTACACCACCAAGGTACAAAGATTGTTTTAGGGTCATTTGTGACCCGGCAGTTATAAAATCATTTACACACCACAAAAACCACAAAGACACACATACACACAATGAGAATTTGAGATTGTGTGCTACTGATTGAATTCAGACAAAACTAAAACTTTCTTGTTTTATTTTTTTATTTTTTTTATTTCACCTTTATTTAACCAGGTAGGCTAGTTGAGAACAAGTTCTCATTTGCAACTGCGACCTGGCCAAGATAAAGCATAGCAGTGTGAACAGACAACACAGAGTTACACATGGAGTAAACAATTAACAAGTCAATAACACAGTAGAAAAAAAAGGGGAGTCTATATACAATGTGTGCAAAAGGCATGAGGAGGTAGGCGAATAATTACAATATTGCAGATTAACACTGGAGTGATAAATGATCAGATGATCATGTACAGGTAGAGATATTGGTGTGCAAAAGAGCAGAAAAGTAAATAAATAAAAACTGTGGGGATGAGGTAGGTGAAAATGGGTGGGCTATTTACCAATAGATTATGTACAGCTGCAGCGATCGGTTAGCTGCTCAGATAGCTGATATTTGAAGTTGGTGAGGGAGATAAAAGTCTCCAACTTCAGCGATTTTTGCAATTCGTTCCAGTCACAGGCAGCAGAGTACTGGAACGAAAGGCGGCCGAATGAGGTGTTGGCTTTAGGGATGATCAGTGAGATACACCTGCTGGAGCGCGTGCTATGGATGGGTGTTGCCATCGTGACCAGTGAACTGAGATAAGGCGGAGCTTTACCTAGCATGGCCTTGTAGATGACCTGGAGCCAGTGGGTCTGGCGACGAATATGTAGCGAGGGCCAGCCGACTTGAGCATACAAGTCGCAGTGGTGGGTAGTATAAGGTGCTTTAGTGACAAAACGGATGGCACTGTGATAAACTGCATCCAGTTTGCTGAGTAGAGTGTTGGAAGCAATTTTGTAGATGACATCACCGAAGTCGAGGATCGGTAGGATAGTCAGTTTTACTAGGGTAAGCTTGGCAGCGTGAGTGAAGGAGGCTTTGTTGCGGAATAGAAAGCCGACTCTTGATTTGATTTTCGATTGGAGATGTTTGATATGGGTCTGGAAGGAGAGTTTGCAGTCTAGCCAGACACCTAGGTACTTATAGGTGTCCACAAATTCAAGGTCGGAACCATCCAGTGTGGTGAAGCGAGTCGGGCATGCGGGTGCAGGCAGCGATCGGTTGAAAAGCATGCATTTGGTTTTACTAGCGTTTAAGAGCAGTTGGAGGCCACGGAAGGAGTGTTGTATGGCATTGAAGCTCGTTTGGAGGTTAGATAGCACAGTGTCCAATGACGGGCCGAAAGTATATAGAATGGTGTCGTCTGCGTAGAGGTGGATCAGGGAATCGCCCGCAACAAGAGCAACATCATTGATATATACAGAGAAAAGAGTCGGCCCGAGAATTGAACCCTGTGGCACCCCCATAGAGACTGCCAGAGGACCGGACAGCATGCCCTCCGATTTGACACACTGAACTCTGTCTGCAAAGTAATTGGTGAACCAGGCAAGGCAGTCATCCGAAAAACCGAGGCTACTGAGTCTGCCGATAAGAATATGGTGATTGACAGAGTCGAAAGCCTTGGCAAGGTCGATGAAGACGGCTGCACAGTACTGTCTTTTATCGATGGCGGTTATGATGTCGTTTAGTACCTTGAGTGTGGCTGAGGTGCACCCGTGACCGGCTCGGAAACCAGATTGCATAGCGGAGAAGGTACGGTGGGATTCGAGATGGTCAGTGACCTGTTTGTTGACTTGGCTTTCGAAGACCTTAGATAAGCAGGGCAGAATGGATATAGGTCTGTAACAGTTTGGGTCCAGGGTGTCTCCCCTTTGAAGAGGGGGATGACTGCGGCAGCTTTCAATCCTTGGGGATCTCAGACGATATGAAAGAGAGGTTGAACAGGCTGGTAATAGGGGTTGCGACAATGGCGGCAGATAGTTTCAGAAATAGAGGGTCCAGATTGTCAAGCCCAGCTGATTTATACGGGTCCAGGTTTTGCAGCTCTTTCAGAACATCTGCTATCTGGATTTGGGTAAAGGAGAACCTGGAGAGGCTTGGGCGAGGAGCTGCGGGGGGCCGGAGCTGTTGGTCGAGGTAGGAGTAGCCAGGCGGAAGGCATGGCCAGCCGTTGAGAAATGCTTGTTGAAGTTTTCGATAATCATGGATTTGTCGGTGGTGACCGTGTTCCCTAGCCTCAGTGCAGTGGGCAGCTGGAAGGAGGTGCTCTTGTTCTCCATGGACTTCACAGTGTCCCAGAACATTTTGGAGTTGGAGCTACAGGATGCAAACTTCTGCCTGAAGAAGCTGGCCTTAGCTTTCCTGACTGACTGCGTGTATTGGTTCCTGACTTCCCTGAACAGTTGCATATCGCGGGGACTGTTCGATGCTATTTGCAGTCTGCCACAGGATGTTTTTGTGCTGGTCGAGGGCAGTCAGCTCTGGAGTGAACCAAGGGCTGTATCTGTTCTTAGTTCTGCATTTTTTGAACGGAGCATGCTTATCTAAAACGGTGAGGAAGTTACTCTTAAAGAATGACCAGGCATCCTCAACTGACGGGATGAGGTCAATGTCCTTCCAGGATACCCGGGCCAGGTCGATTAGAAAGGCCTGCTCACAGACGTGTTTTAGGGAGCGTTTGACAGTGATGAGGGGTGGTCGTTTGACTGCGGCACCGTAGCGGATACAGGCAATGAGGCAGTGGTCGCTGAGATCCTGGTTGAAGACAGCGGAGGTGTATTTGGAGGGCCAGTTGGTCAGTATGACGTCTATGAGGGTGTGCATGTGCAACATCTCTCCTCCACGACCCCACACATGATTCAAGTTCACAGACAAAATAAACTTTTTATGAAAGCATTGTTTACTAATGGGAAATGCAGTCAGAGGCTATAAAGGTTCTGCAGATGACAGTCCCCCCCATTTCTCTCTTTGCTGAAGCCATGAGTGCACGTTTCAGTGCCCAACAGGTCATAAATCAGATTTTTTCAGATGTCCAGGAGGAACAAGAGAACAATGATTTAGAAGAGGAGGAGGTATGGGAAGAAAATGGGGAAGAATACAACCCAGAGCACGATGCATCATCTTCAGATGAAGAAGAAATCCCCCAAGCTGAATTTTTTTTTCTCGTCAAACCAGGGCAGGATGGCAGCACAAAATGTCAATAGGATGTCCCCAGTGCCCAAAAGACATGCAGTTGCCCATGTCTAGAACATCGCCTCAACATTCTACATGTTCATCATACCAGCCATGGAAAAAATCCTCCTGGAAATGACAAATTTTGAGGGTTTCCGTAAATACGGAGACACCTGGAAAAGGACGGATGAGATTGACCTGCGTGCCTACATGGGCTGCCAATCTTAGCGGGTGTGTATAGGTCCCGAGGTGAGACTAAATGTAGTCTCTGGGATGCAGAGAGGGGAAGGGCGATTTTCCATGCCACGATGCCACTGAAAGTCTTTCACACTTTCTCAAGAATGCTACGACTTGACAACCGTGAGTCAAGACCTGCAAGACGTGTGAGAGACAAACTGGTGGCCATTAGAGAGGTCTAGGAGAAGTGGGTGGAGCGTCTGCCATACCTCTACAACCCTGGGCCTGAAGTAACAGTGGATGAGCAACTGGTTCCATTCAGAGGGACATTTTTATTTTCATATCTGTATAATGTAAGTGATTTTCACTGTTAATTTTATTATGTATTGCTGTAATATCATTGATTTATGTGATTGTTTTCTGTGACACTGGTACTAATTACTGATAGTAATCTCTTTTGTCAAAAGGTCGCTGTACTTTCCAGCAGTACATGCCCAGCAAGCCAGCAAAGTATGGAATCAAGATATGGGTGGCATGTGACGCACAATCCAGCTATGCTTGGAAGATGCAAGTCTTCAGGGAAGCCAAACAGTGGAGGCCCGGAGAAGAACCAGGGCATGCGGGTTGTGCTTGATGTGACCGATGGACTGAGGGGGCACAATGTCACGTGTGACAATATCAGTGCGTTTGTGTTTCGTGTTTATTTACCTCTTGATTCTAGCCACCCCGGATCCGGGATCGTGAATACAGCCTCAAGCTCATTACCATAACGCAACGTTAACTATTCATGAAAATTGCAAATTAAATGAAATATATTTGCTCTCAAGCTTAGCCTTTTGTTAACAACACTGTCATCTCAGATTTTCAAAATATGCTTTTGAACCATAGCTAAACAAGCATTTGTGTAAGAGTATTGATAGCCTAGCATAGCATTTAGCCTAGCATTCAGCATGCAACATTTTCACAAAAACAAGAAAAGCATTCAAATAAAATCATTTACCTTTGAAGAACTTCAGATGTTTTCAATGAGGAGACTCTCAGTTAGATAGCAAATGTTCAGGTTTTACAAAAAGATTATTTGTGTAGGACAAATCGCTCCGTTTTGTTTATCACGTTTGGCTACGAAAAAAACCTGTATCCAGAAGTGTAATTCTCTAGGCAAGCTCATTAGCATAACGCAACGTTAACTATTCATGAAAATCGCAAATTAAATCAAATAAATATATTAGCTCTCAAGCTTAGCCTTTTGTTAACAACACTGTCATCTCAGATTTTCAAAATATGCTTTTGAACCATAGCTAAACAAGCATTTGTGTAAGAGTATTGATAACCTAGCATAGCATTAAGCCTGGCATTCAGCATGCAACATTTTCACAAAAACAAGAAAAGCATTCAAATAAAATCATTTACCTTTGAAGAACTTCAGATGTTTTCAATGAGGAGACTCTCAGTTAGATAGCAAATGTTCAGTTTTTACAAAAATATTATTTGTGTAGACAAATCGCTCCGTTTTCTTCATCACGTTTGGGTAAGAAAAAACCCGAAAATTAAGTCATTAAAACGCGAACTTTTTTCAAAATTAACTCCATAATATTGACAGAAACATGGCAAACGTTGTTTAGAATCAATCCTCAAGGTGTTTTTCACATATCTATTCGATGATAAGTCATTCGTGGCAGTTTAGTTTCTCCTCTGAAGAAATGGAACGCGCATGGACCTGGAGATTACGCAATAATTTCGACGCAGGACACCGGGCGGAGACCTGGTAAATGTAGTCTCTTATGGTCAATCTTCCAATGATATGCCTACAAATACGTCACAATGCTGCAGACACCTTGGGGAAACGACAGAAAGGGCACGCTCATTCCTGGCGCATTCACAGCCATATAAGGAGACATTGGAACACAGCGCCTTCAGAATCTGGGGCATTTCCTGTATGAAACTTCATCTTGGTTTCGCCTGTAGCATTAGTTCTGGGGCACTCACAGATAATATCTTTGCAGTTTTGGAAATGTTAGAGTTTTTTCTTTCCAAAGCTGTCAATTACATGCATTGTCGGGCATCTTTTCGTGACAAAATATGTTGTTTAAAACGGGAACGTTTTTTATCCAAAAATTAAAAGAGCGCCCCCTATCTCGAAGAAGTTAAAACACTTACTCCCTGAACTTGCTTCCCGACTCTCAGCGCACTCATTACAGAATAACACCTCACCTAAGGGAAGTTCAGGGAGTGAGTGTTTTAATAAATAGCATGAACACGAAACACAAACACACCGACATGAAAACAGAGTCAATAACACCTGAGGAAAGAACCAAGGGGAGTGACAGATATAGGTAAGATAATCAAGGAGGTGATGGAGTCCAGGTGAGAGGTAATCAGCAGCCTGATGACCTAGAGGCCGGAGAGGGAGTATACGTGACAGTTATTCTTTTTATTTTTCCTATTGCCATTATTTAATTTTTTTGCACGTTCATTTTACATTCTGTGATATTGATTCTTCTGAAATAGTTTTCAATATTGGTCAAGTATATCAGATCATCTGCAAATAAGTTTAGCTTATATTCAGGTTTACCAATACTGGTACCTGTTACGTTTGGGTCCTGTCTAATTCCTCACAATTTAGAATTCCTCACAATCAAATGTAGACCGCATTATCTTCCAAGAGAATTCTCTTCGATTATAATCACAGCCGTATATATCCCCCCCCAAGCAGACACATCGATGGCTCTGAACGAACTTTATTTAACTCTTTGCAAACTGGAAACCATTTATCCGGAGGCTGCATTCATTGTAGCTGGGGATTTTAACAAAGCTAATCTGAAAACAAGACTCCCTAAATTTTATCAGCATATCGATTGCGCAACCAGGGTGGTAAAAACCTTGGATCATTGTTACTCTAACTTCCGCGACGCATATAAGGCCCTGCCCCGCCCCCTTTCGGAAAAGCTGACCACGCCTCCATTTTGCTGATCCCTGCCTACAGGCAGAAACTAAAACAAGAGGCTCCCACGCTGAGGTCTGTCCAACGCTGGTCAGACCAAGCTGACTCCACACTCCAAGACTGCTTCCATCACGTGGACTGGGACATGTTTCGTATTGCGTCAGATAAAAATATTGACGAATACGCTGATTCGGTGTGCGAGTTCATTAGAACGTGCGTCGAAGATGTCGTTCCCATAGCAACGATAAAAACATTCCCTAACCAGAAACCGTGGATTGATGGCAGCATTCACGTGAAACTGAAAGCGCGAACCACTGCTTTTAATCAGGGCAAGTTGTCTGGTAACATGTCCGAATATAAACAATGCAGCTATTCCCTCCGCAAGGCTATTAAACAAGCTAAGCGTCAGTACAGAGACAAAGTGGAATCTCAATTCAATGGCTCAGGCACAAGAGGCATGTGGCAGGGTCTACAGTCAGTCACGGACCAGGATGTCTTACTCCCAGGCAGACTAAATAACTTTTTTGCCCGCTTTGAGGACAATACAGTGCCACCGACACGGCCTGCAACGAAAACATGCGGTCTCTCCTTCACTGCAGCCGAGGTGAGTAAGACATTTAAACGTGTTAACCCTCGCAAGGCTGCAGGCCCAGACGGCATCCCCAGCCGCGCCCTCAGAGCATGCGCAGACCAGCTGGCCGGTGTGTTTACGGACATATTCAATCAATCCCTATACCAGTCTGCTGTTCCCACATGCTTCAAGAGGGCGACCATTGTTCCTGTTCCCAAGAAAGCTAAGGTAACTGAGCTAAACGACTACCGCCCGTATCACTCACTTCCGTCATCATGAAGTGCTTTGAGAGACTAGTCAAGGACCATATCACCTCCACCCTACCTGACACCCTAGACCCACTCCAATTTGCTTACCGCCCAAATAGGTCCACAGACGATGCAATCTCAACCACACTGAACACTGCCCTAACCCACCTGGACAAGAGGAATACCTATGTGAGAATGCTGTTCATCGACTACAGCTCGGCATTCAACACCATAGTACCCTCCAAGCTCGTCATCAAGCTCGAGACCCTGGGTCTCGACCCCGCCCTGTGCAACTGGGTACTGGAGTTCCTGACGGGCCGCCCCCAGGTGGTGAGGGTAGGCAACAACATCTCCTGCCCGCTGATCCTCAACACGGGGCCCCACAAGGGTGCGTTCTGAGCCCTCTCCTGTACTCCCTGTTCACCCACGACTGCGTGGCCACGCACGCCTCCAACTCAATCATCAAGTTTGCGGACGACACAACAGTGGTAGGCTTGATTACCAACAACGACGAGACGGCCTACAGGGAGGAGGTGAGGGCCATCGGAGTGTGGTGTCAGGAAAATAACCTCACACTCAACGTCAACAAAACTAAGGAGATGATTGTGGACTTCAGGAAACAGCAGAGGGAACCCTATCCACATCGATGGAACAGTAGTGGAGAGGGTAGCAAGTTTTAAGTTTCTCGGCATACACATCACAGACAAACTGAATTGGTCCACTCACACAGACAGCATCGTGAAGAAGGCCCAGCAGCGCCTCTTTTCAACCTCAGGAGGCTGAAGAAATTCGGCTTGTCACCAAAAGCACTCACAAACTTCTACAGATGCACAATCGAGAGCATCCTGGCGGGCTGTATCACCGCCTGGTACGGCAACTGCTCCGCCCTCAACCGTAAGGCTCTCCAGAGGGTAGTGAGGTCTGCACAACACATCACCGGGGGCAAACTACCCGCCCTCCAGGACACCTACACCACCCGATGTTACAGGAAGGCCATAAAGATCATCAAGGACATCAACCACCCGAACCACTGCCTGTTCACCCCGCTATCATCCAGAAGGCGGGGTCAGTACAGGTGCATCAAAGCTGGGACCGAGAGACTGAAAAACAGCTTCTATCTCAAGGCCATCAGACTGTTAAACAGCCACCACTAACATTGAGTGGCTGCTGCCAACACACTGTCATTGACACTGACCCAACTCCAGCCACTTTAATAATGGGAATTGATGGGAAATGATGTAAATATATCACTAGCCACTTTAAACAATGCTACCTTATATAATGTTACTTACCCTACATTATTCATCTCATATGCATACGTATATACTGTACTCTACATCATTGACTGCATCCTTATGTAATACATGTATCACTAGCCACTTTAACTATGCCACTTTGTTTACTTTGTCTACATACTCATCTCATATGTATATACTGTACTCGATACCATCTACTGTATGCTGCTCTGTACCATCACTCATTCATATATCCTTATGTACATATTCTTTATCCCCTTACACTGTGTATAAGACAGTAGTTTTGGAATTGTTAGTTAGATTACTTGTTGGTTATCACTGCATTGCCAGAACTAGAAGCACAAGCATTTCGCTACACTCGCATTAACATCTGCTAACCATGTGTATGTGACAAATAAAATTAGATTTGATTTGATTTGATTTGAATTCTTTCTGCAATCAGTTCAATTGCCAGTGCAAACAGGAGGCGGGAGAAAGGAGATTTGTAAAGCAATTTCATCAGATAATGTACTACTTGTGTATATTTTTGCTTTAGGACATTTTATATAATATTTGTATTACATGTATTATTTCAGCTGGAAAGGCCATTCAAGAAGATCCAAAGCTTTTTGGCATCAGTACCCATTGTTGATAAATCTATATCTAGTTTTTTAGTGCATCGTATTAAACTGAAACAGGTTCTTGTATTTGTTTTTTTTAAATGTGTCTAATTTGAATAAAAACCTGTTTGATTGATACAGTGCATTCAGAAAGTATTCAGACCGCTTGACTTTTTCCAGATTTTGTTGCGTTACATCCTTATTCTAAAATGGATTAAATGATTTGTTTCCTCATCAATCTACACACAATACCCCATAATGACAGAGCGAAAACAGGTTTTTAGAAATGTACCTTATTTACATAAGTATTCAGACCCTTTGCTATGAGACTCGATATTGAGCTCAGGTGCATCGTGTTTTCGTTGATCATCTTTGAGCTGTTACAACTTGTTTTGGAGTCCACTTTTGGTAAATTAAATGAATTGAAATTATTTGGAAAGGCACACACCAAGCCATGAGGTCGATGAAATTGTACGTAGAGATCTGAGATAGGATTGTTATTAAACTTATGTATCTGTAACCAGCAAGGACTCTCCAAATGTTCCTGGTTTTAATACAACTGAAATAACAGTTTCATACATGGAACTAGGAAGTACTGAATTGAGTGACGTCTGTTGTCATTTATGTAAAGAAATATATCGGAAAGCCGTCCATTCCTGCTGATTTTCTCCGCTCAAATGTTTTAACAGTGTCTAATATTTATTTTTAGGTGATCTCTGTTTTTAGTGATTATCTTTTGTCTGTTGATAATTGCTTCAGGGTTGTTGAGTCTAAGAAAGCTGTAGGATCAGTCCAACTGTTGTATAATTCTGATTTATATAGAATTTCATGTCATGTATTTGTGAACCCAGTAAAATGAAAATGTAGTCAATTCTTGAATAGGTTTTCTTACTTTAAGAAAAAAAAGAGTAGTGTTTTCTAGTTAGTAGTATAATTAGTTGTAGAGATGACATTTTTAGCCTCTTTGGAGGTTCCTTGAATGTGACTCTTTTATTGCTACGTCTGTCAATCTTATCGAATGTATGATTTAGATTGCATGCTAAAATAATAGGTCCTGTTTAGATTTTATGTAATATAGTTAGAATTCTATCTAAACACACCAGATTTGCCCCTGAAGGGATATACAGTGAAATCGATGTGTATGTTTCATCATGTAAGGTACAATTCAACATTAGAAAATGTCCTTCTGGGTTTGTGTGCTGGGATATAAGGGAAAATGGTGTATTCTTATTTATCAGGATGTCTTTACCTCTGATGTTACTACAGTAAGTGGCAGCATAGGCCTGCCTCTCTAACTCAGCTCCTCTTTAAATATTAAATGTATCCTTTTTAAAATGTAACTCTTGCAGGAAAACCACATCTCTCTTTAAATGTTCAAGAACAATATGTTTCCCCCCCATCATGGAGCCCGTGCACATTCCATGTAATAAGATGGATTTTGTTGGTCTTTAATTGTATAAAACCTAAGTTAAACTTGTCTGTCATTGAAGAACCAGATAAAACATTTTAGCAGACATGTCATATGAGGGCGGTGGGCTTTCCATGGAATTGGAGAATCATAGTATGAATATATAGTTATTGTTTACATTACATATAGTATAGAGTGTTTTTTAGCATGTGGGCTGAGTAGACTTTCAACAGAAAACACACAAAAACATAGTGCAAAGTACTCTACTAATGTAACAAAATTATGTGGATTATGTCATTGTACATACATTGGAGAAGAACTGCCAATTAATTATTTTGGTCAATTTGTATTACCTTGTAAATTAAATTAAAATATAGTGGCTGGTGGGGGTCCACTTGGGGAGAGTGGTTCCACCAAGAGACTGGGAGTGAGATGAGTGGAGGCCCCAGACACACTTCAGAGAAGTGTCTGATACCCTCCCTGTCACCCCGTCCCAATCCCTCAGATAGAGCCCTTCTCCACTCTCACCAATAACCACGACATGGATTATTCAATTCATTTCCATCTAGTTATCTAAAAGGGATTGGACAGGTTTAAGCAAGCTTATCATCCACTGAGTGCATGGTAGGTTGGGTTTTGGGACAGACTGAGTCTAGGTTCCTGTCCCAATACGTTAGAAATGCATCCTTCCCTCAATAATTTCCCCGCCATCCATCATTCCTTCAATTCTGACCAGTTTCCCAGTCCCTGCAGATGAAAAACATGGATGGATGGTGTTCTCGGGGTGATGAGAGGTGTTGGGTTTGCGCCAGCTATAGCGTTTTCCTTGATGGCCAAAAAGCTCAATTTTAGTGTCATCTGACCAGAATACCTTCTTCCATATGTTTGGGGAGTCTCCCACATGCCTTTTGGCAAACACCCAATGTGTTTGCTTATTCTTTTCTAGAAGCAATGGCTTTTTTTCTGGCCACTATTCCGTAAAGCCCAGCTCTGTGGAGTGTATGACTCAAAGTGGACCTATAAACAGATACTCCAATCGCCGCTGTGGAGCTTTGCAGCTCTTTCTGTGTTATCTTTGGTCTCTTTGTTGCCTCTCTGATGAATGCCCTCCTTGCCTGGTCCATGTGTTTTGGTGGGAGGCCCTCTCTTGGGTGGTTTGTTGTGATGCCATATTCTTTCAATTTTTTAATAATGGATTTAATGGCACTCCATGGGATGTTCAAAGTTTGGCATATTTTTTTATAACCCAACCCTGATCTGTACTTCTCCACAACTTTGTCCCCGATCTGTTTGGAGAGGTCCTTGGTCTTCATTGTGCCGCTTGCTTGGTGGTGCCCCTTGCTTAGTGGTGTTGCAGACTCTGGGGCCTTTCAGAACAGGTGCAAAAGATCATGTGACAGATCATGTGACGCTTAGATTGCACACAGGTTGACTTTATTTAGTTAATTATGTAACTTCGAAAAGTAATTGGTTGCACCAGATCTAATTTACGGGCTTCATAGCAAAGGGGTGAATACAGATTACAGATGCACGCACCAATTTTGTGTTTTTTTTTTTTTTTTTTTTTTTTAAACAGGCAATTTTTTTCATTTCACTTCACCAATTTGGACTATTTTGTGTATGTCCATTACATGAAATCCAAATAAAAATCGACTTAATTTACAGGCTGTAATGCAGCAAACTAGGAAAAAGGCCAAGTGGGATGAATACTTTTGCAAGGCACTGTAAATGGTTTGACCATCCAGATCTGTTTGCAGTTGATTGATATCCAGATACAATGAGTCCCTGACGACCTCCACAGTCAGTCAGGAAGATCTGATCACAAACAGATCATAATGCGCATTTTAATCGTTTACACCTGTCAAATAAATTGGGCACAATCAGAATATGGACAAGATCAGGACAAATAACTTATGGCATCATGATGTGTTTTAAATAGATACATATTATTTTGAAGGAATATGTCAAATAATGTGCATACAAGGAGAGACCAGGAAATTGGTTCTCTTGTTGTGAGAATGATTCTCAGTACATTACATCACCTCCTGTTCCTATTACTGCTTTACAAAAAGTACAAATAACTTCCCTTTTATAGAAGCACAAATATTGGCCAAGCACTCAAATATTTGGTTTAAGCATAACTGTTTTATTAATCAACTGAACATCCTTGCGCCAACACATTAAACACCCATAGTGGCAATGAGTGAAAATAAGCCTTTCGTCGCCTGTTGCTAATTGAAAAGTTTGTTGTGTTAACAGTTGATCACAACCAGGCTGATTCGCAAATGTCTGCCCACACCCACAGCTCAGTAGAAGATGCTTAGTGGCTCTGGCTGTGAGAGGAGTCAACAAACTGAGCTGGGGAGAGCAAACACTGGCAGCACTCTAACAGTCAGGTCATTAGCCAGGTAATTGGTGTTTGTTTAAACCACTGCTAGTACAAACAAACTAATTAGATTAAGTCAGTAGACAACTTTTAATGGTTTAGTTTATTTGAAGTGATTTAGCAGCACATTTGAATCACTGATAGATGTGTTAATAGAGGGTGGGTGTCTGTTTGTGATTTAACCTTCGAATGAACCAGAAAAATCTGTACTCTTGGATTTTCACACAACTGAACTTGGTAATGGTAATGTTTGTATTAGATTTACGGTGGATCATGTTATTACAACCACACAGACAGGAATAATGATGAGCATGATCTTACGTCAAAGACATGTGCATATTGGAAATGATGTGCTGGTGAAGATGATGAAGAAGAAGAAGAAGAAGAAGAAGAAGAAGAAGAAGAAGAAGAAGAAGAAGAAGAAGAAGAAGAAGAAGAAGAAGAAGACAGGGTTTTAGGGATAGTGTTCATTAAATGACATGACCATGTCTCATCAAGGAATCTTTGAATCAACTGCTGCTGAAGACTCAGAGAGTAAATATATGTCATGTAATTGCTTGTAACTTCTGCAATTAAATGGTGCAGCGAGAAGTTGAACAAAAAAGTGGGAAGAACTTTCCAGTATGGTGGAGTGAGTGAGTAGCATGTGTTTTTGAACTCCTAGTAGTTGTGAATGTCTGTGGTCTTCAGTGGAAATATGTGGCCTAGGGCATTCTCTGGCAGTTCCCTAAGAACCATGAGGAGATCTAAAACCTTTACAGAAGAACTGTATGTTTACCTGTCCTACTAGGTCATCATGATTCATGCCTCATTCGTCACCTCTTTAATTTACAACATAGTTCAATAGGGTTATTATGGATGTATGCTATTATCATATCAAGTTCAGAATTCTTGTGTCTGAGTTGAACTCATTACCACTTAAGTAATGAGAGATGTCTATTAGATGTAGGCCTATTGGCTGAAACCAAATCATTTTTGTCACACTCATCATCACACCCATCATACTCACTAACCATGTTTCTGGGATGAGTCAAAAAACACTTCTTGCACTGTAAGAGTACACATTTCGGTTTATGTGCCATCCAATGTTTTTACCATTAGACAAAAATAAACTCCACAAAGAGCTTGTTATGAAACATGTATAAGAATATTATTTTTGACTTATCCCGGAAAGACAGTTTGCTGTTTGATTTGAAAAGCCTTTGTCAGAACAGGAAGCGTTGCTGTTTGATATGATTACAGTTGCTGTTTGATATTATTACAGTTGCTGTTTGATATGATTACAGTTGCTGTTTGATATGATTACAGTTGCTGTTTGATATGATTACAGTTGCTGCAGGTACCATAACGGTTCACTGAACGGTTGCATGACCCTCCTAGGTGGCATTTAATCCTATTACTGAATTTGGGGAAGAGATAATTACACTTATTTAGACTGGTTCACTTCTCAGGTCTGCTTCTGCAGCAGATGTAAGTGCCCAAACAGGATAGAGACAGGGCTTAAAGAACCAAACACAGCTCATCACAAATTGTCTTCACAGGGTTTGGTTTCTCATCATATGATTCCACTCCTCTTGTCTTCACAACACTTCATTTGTTTTACATTCAACTATTTGGGATCTGAGTACTTGACTATGTGTTTTGTCAACTGTCTCCAGAAATGAGCAGGACATTTTAATTTATTTAAAAGTATACTGTGAACAAAATTGAATCCTTCACAAATGGTACACACTTATCACATACTCCACACTTCTCAGAGTGATGCAGAAGCATTTCCCTCTTAGATGTTTTATGTCATTTTGACTTGATTGTAGGGGAAAGTTAAATCAGCAGGTGAAACAATAATAAAGTGTTTTCCCAGTCCCTATTTTGGTATAAAGTTGAGGGATGGGGCTGGAGAAATGTAACTACTCTCAAATTCATAGACAGGGGTATGGATGCAAGGACTGACCATCCATCCATGATATCAAAATGACAGTTTTAACTATGTTTTGAGGTTATAGTGTTTGTTAACATTGACTTAGTTTACGAACATTGGGGTAAAACAAGCTTATATTTTGGGTACTGATGGGGTACAACAGTTGAACTAAGCGCATGAGGCATTTGTAAGTTATAATGTATGCAGCAACTTGTGATTGCCCCTTTAACTGTGTGCATGCATGCAAGAGTGCGTGTGTGCATGCATGTGTGTGCGCACATCTGTGTGAGTGTGTGTGTGGAGCAGGAGGAGGAGTGACCATTACTCAGCTGGAGGGTTAGGTGTGGGGGGTGGGGCAGGAGGCGCCCTGTTGTTCATTGTTGGTGTGATTGGCAGTTCGGGACCCCAGCTGGCACTGAAGTAGCCATGGTAGGAGAGTCTCCCCACACCATAACCCCTAGCTTCACACACACAGACACATACACAGCATCCCCCTCCACTATCCCCTGTCCTGTCCCCCACCAGCGAGATTGAAAGGATGTCAATCAGGGGCCTGGGGCTGGGAGAATGGGCCCAGTGGCCAGCCCAGGCTGATGTCACCTCACGCTGAGTTTGATTGGCACGGCCAGAGCAGGGAGGATGGATGGAGCTGTCACAGGGGCTTGGTAATGGTGCCGTTGCTTCAAGGCCCCAGAGCCGCCGTTCTTTTCTCCCTAAGTGGATCAATGCTAAACAAATTAGCAGATAGTAGTCATATTTCTCATTCAGGGAGCTCCCACTTCTCCCAATGCAAGACATAAATCATACTGACTGACGTTGCCCTCAATGATGAAAGCTCCCTGTCAGGCTCAACTTGTGGCAGTTAAGAAATCTGTGCATTCTTTTTCTCCCTCTCTCCCTCTCTTTCTTCTGCTCTTTCGTCTTTGTTTTCTCAAGCAACCAAAAAAGGGAAAGAATGCATTGAATGGAAGTGTATGATTGGCCCCTTCGGGAATGTTCTCCAAGAGCAAAATGTATCTTTGTTGCAATTGTCCTTCCATTTTAAAAAGCTTTTCAAGAGGCCCAAGAAAGGATTGACTGTGTCAGCAGATCTCCTTTTGAAATATAAGTTGTTTGCTAAGAGGTTCTCTTCTTCACTTAGCCTGCCTCTGCCGAAGGGTTAACGTGCACATGGATGATGGCAAAGTGTGAAATCTGGGGTATAGACCCTGGTAGGTCAAGACTTGGAATTCCCTGGAAATGCTTAGTGGTCAGTGTCCCAGTCCCACCAGATCTAATACCTATGACTTGCAGAATCCATTCAATCAAAGGTCACCTCAAAGGTAGGGATCCTTTCTTTAAATTTTCTGTGACCAATCTCATGAATATCAAGTCATTTTAGGTATTAATTTCTTATTTATAGTATATATTCAGATAGATGGAATTGGTGTCTTCCACTCGGTACAGCAAAACAAACACACACACACACACAAAGAAACACACACACACACACTGACCACCCATGGCCACTTCAAGCAATCCCTTTAAAGCACACCCTGAGCGTGTATGCACCCAGATGTAATGGTTGTTTGAACTCTCCTTGACAGACGATTAATCTGTCTGTGCTCTTATTGCATTACAGAGAGGCAGAATGAATCCGAACAGAGAGAGAAGAGCACTCCTATGCCATCCATTAGATTAAGACAACATTGGCTAATTAAGTATCTCCGACCTATTACTCCCTCATTTAATCAACCATTATTTCTCTGGCCAAACTTCCTTCCTCTCCCCTTTCATATTGATGGTGGCCCTCTTGGGTGGTGGGCTGGCATGGCTCTCCCAATATAATTACCATGGGAGGGGATTCTAAGGGGAGCCAAGGGGGACCAGGGCCCTCCATGCATGCTGGCCCTGCATTGTTCAAGGCATTTCTTTTTAGCAGCTCATCTGTTCCTGTCAATTTAGTTTGGACCACCCCTTTCCTTACTCCGCAGTATTCATTAAGGGGCAATCAGCAGTTGGGCAGTTCCACGGGAACAGAGTGATGCTGAGACTCACTTTTTTCACTTTAAAATGTAAGCCAAACAAACACTATTGATTGCAAAGTTTAACAAACCTATTATGCAAAAGTCTACTTTTAACAATTGCCACTGAACATTTTACTAAAAAACATTTACTTGAGGAACAGTGCAGATGCAAAGTCTGGTAACAGAATGAGAGTAAAATCTCCCTCTGTTTTTTATGTGACCAATTACTGTGTCGGATATCTACACCAAATTAAGATTCATAGATGTCTGCAGAAAGAACTGTGTCAGCAATGACAAGTTTGAACAACTCTCTTTTAGTTATTGAAGTAAGTGAAGTGGAACAACACCCGGAAACATAATAATGGTAACAGAATGACATCATGGGTCCTTGATCTGTACTATACAAAAATGTATAATTATGCATAATCATTCTCTTCATGGTGATGTATCCTGAAAGGTACAAAGGTATAAAAATGTAATATCCTCCTTTGAATGTTTGGCTATTATTCAACACAATGGGTATTAATAGAATGAGCTCCACCCCCAAACAAGACCAAATTTGGCTGGTCCAGACCAGATCAAATCTGTACCAATCATATACGTCTATGTTTCACAAGTTTGGACATCACAGTACAGCACAGTAGAGAACAGTAGAGTACAGCATAGTATAGTAGAGTAGAGTTCAGTTCAGTATAGCATAGTAGAGTAGAATACAGTACAGTAAAGAAAAGAAAAGTATAGTAGTGAATAGTTCAATACAGCACACTACAGCACAGTAAAGTAGAGTTCAGTACACTACAGTAAAATAAAGAAAAGTAGAGTATAGTTCAGTACAGCATAGCACAGTGCAGCACAGCACAGTACAGTAGAGTACAGTAGAGTACAGCAAAGTAAAGAAATGTAGAGTATAGTTCAATACAGTAGAGTCCAGTCCAGTAGAGTAGTGTAGAGTATATTTAAACAATAAGGCCCAAGGGGGTGTGGTATATGGCCAATATACCACGGCTAAAGGCTGTTCTTACACACAAGGCAATGCAGAGTGCCTGGATACAGCCCTTAGCTGTGGTATATTGGCCATTTACCACAAACCCTGAGGTGCCTTATTGCTATTATAAACTGGTTACAAATGTAATTAGAGCATTAAAAATAATTGTTTTGTCATACCTGTGGTGTCAGCCAATCAGCATTCAGCACTCAAACCACCCAATTTATATTACATTATACTGTACTCTACTCATGTGTACTCTAATCTACTGTACTGAACTATACTCTAGTCTACTTTTCTTTACTTCACTGAACTGTATTGTACTCTACTGTGCTCTTCTGTACTGTGCTGTACTGTACTGTGCTTTACTGCAACTGTGGTTTGTGACTGCTATGATTTCCCATCGGGGCCAATTCAATTGCAGTCATTCTGTTACTGATTTTCTGTTACCGATTTGGTAACAGAGTGACGCGTTTAAATTTAAAAAAATATATAATTCATAAATAAAATTGTTATCAGTAAAAACACTGTAACTAATTGGTAGGTCTACCTTTACTTATTACTTCTGTGAACTTTCCTAGTCCTCCCACTTCATGAGGGAGAGGAATTTGAAAACATCTTAAAGATATGTGGGTTTTTGATAATAGAAAGACAAGACACCAGGCAATATTTCTTAGACTTAAAGATGGAAAATAATTTCTGCTTAACTAAATATACAGTAAATATGGATTATTAGTTGTCAGTGGTCTTTACTTCAATGAAAAGTATGAGCTGGTGCACACCCAGAGAAAAGGATTTAGTGTAGAGGTGCTGACTAATGGAGAATAAACTGGAAGCTATAAAAACAAAGAGATGTTTCGGTATCACAGTGCCTTTGGTAAAGAAGGCACAGTGATGCTGAAACGTTGGTGTTTTTTTTTTACCCAATAAATGACTGGGAGGTTATACAGACGGAGTGGTCTTTACTTCAACATCATTGTGTTTTGATGCATTTCAAACGTCTTTTAAGATTTGACGTAGTAGCTGTTTTTTAAAGATGCCCTTTTCCATCTGTGTAACTAGAAATCAAAGCCTTTGCTTATTTCAACTTTTTGGGGGTGGAAAATGGTTGAAAAGCATATGCCTTCATTTCCCAAAAATATAGACTCTAAGCTTTTATTGGACACAGAAAATGTCTATACTCCTATAAACTTCACATGTTGGTGCTCATTGGTCCTTTGACAGGGAAATGACCAGTTGCTACATACATTTTAGGACTTGTGAAGTAATGTTATGTACCCATTGATTCTTGAATAATATACGCCTCATGACCTTAGTTTAACTGTACTCCATCAGAAAGAAAAATATACATTTGTTTTACTCCTTTGTCTGTAGACAAAGTAAATGTAAACAAACATTATATAGCTTCAAAACATGGTTAAAACTATTATTTTGATATAATGGATGGTTAGTCCTTGCATCCATAGCTCTGTCTATATATTTGAGAGTGGTTACGTTTATCCAGCCACATCCCTCAGCTTTTACCGAAACAGGGGCGGGGAAATGCTTTGTTACTGTTTCAACTGCTGATTGCCCCTTTAATGTATTGACAAGTCATATATGCCGTTTCCAAGGAGACCCTAGTGCTCTTTGTTTAATCTTCATTTTATAACACATTTGAATGAGCTCAGTCTTTGTTTCTTTCTTAAATTATCTTACTCACAAGAATCCGAAGGCTTTGACATTTCTCATCAAACACTCATTTACTTGCTACATTTCTATTTTAGTGCAGCTCTTAATTGTGTTGCGATATAGATGAAATACTTATTGAATTAAATTGTTTTACTTCTACCAGGGTTGGGGTCAATTCTAAATTGAGTTGTGTATTGCTCTTTAATTCCAATGAAAGACTTCAATTTGAATAGAATTTGAATTGGCAACACCCCACAGGAAGCATATTTTGAATTGTATTTGAATTGAAGGAAGTGGAATTTAATTGAATGAAACTCAATCAAATGTAGGGCTTTATTCAACCTGCATCGCAGAAGTTTAGTTTTATAGCGTGACTGAAATGTAAAGGCAATGTAAATGTATTTTTAATCTGTCTGCATATTTCAAGACATGTCATATGAGGGTGCAGTGAGATACCCGATGGGTTGAACGATACTCTTTTCATCAATTATCTTGAAAAAAACGAATGCTTAAAAAATGGAAATCAACACCAATCCTCCATTGTTAAGACAATGGAAAAATCATACGCTTCATTATCTAAATATTGAAAGAGCGTGTGCAACGGAAAGAAAATTGTGCAATTTGAGGACGTGGCAGAGAGTAGTGCAGACACTGTAGATAAGGGTGAGAACAGGTGGGTCTGGGCAGGTGTGATGTTGTTGATGTTTGTGTGCATCTGTATGTTGTCTTTTGCATGTGTATGTTTTGTATTGTTCGAAATGATTTATATTGTTTTTTTAAAATTACAGCAATGTTCCCCCGTTAGCGGAGACTCCATTCAAGGTAAGCGCTGCATATGTCGGCTCAATTACAAATGACCTTCAAATGTTTATTGCGGAATCTGTAACGCTTCCTCGTTACAGATTGAATAGAGCCCTTAATTGTTTTACTTTTGAATTTGACCTCCCTCATTTATTCTACACAGTATACCAATACCATGTATAATACAGTATTTTTAAAACTCATTCTCCTAAAACAGGTTTTAAATCATTACAGTGCACTCTGGAAATATCCCTTTGTCATATTTGATTATTTGATGTATTCTTTGCATTTATGTCCAATTTAAATGTAAATGTATGGGTTGCGAAATTCAAAATTGACCCCATCCCTGAGATCTACTTTTACTGTCTTCTCCCTATTTTACAATCAAACAAATGAGATCAATGACATGTTTAGTCTCATCCTTTTAGCGGGTGGTCGTGTTGCTTACATTACCTGCCTACTGCTGTAGGTGTAGTAACTCCATACCCTCCATCATACACATACAGTAGCCTAAACCCACACCTGCTGTCTATCTTCACCTCCATTAGAGGTGTCTCTGGTTATTGTCCTCTCTTGTGAGTGTCTGTCTCTGTCTGGCCCTTGGTGTGTGGGGAAGGGTTAGGACTACGACTGACCTTCCTTAGCCTTTACTGCTGTTACCTGGATTTGACATACAACTGTGCCTGAGCTCTGTTGAGGAGCAAGTGCTGAAATGGCCAGGCAAAGAACAAATCGAAAGTGGTGGATAATGCAGGTCGCTCTAGTTGCAAATGAATAAATAGGGGAGGCAGTCTTAAAATCACCATGGCTGTTTATACCTGGTGCTATAATGTGTCCTTTGTCCTGATCGTGCCCAGACATGCGTCTACACATGGTATAAAAATGTGGCTCTTATCTGTCCAATGTGTCCACATATTGACCAGATTTCCTGGTCCCTCCCTGTATTTGAATGATTTGAGACACATTCTTTCAAAATATTTTATTTTTATTTTTTTTAAACACATATTTATCCCCTGAATCAATGATTTTAGAAGGCTGAATAATGACGATTAAATGGTTCATTTTCTGGATCCGACTACACTTGCAAAACATCCCGACACAACGTGTGCCTGACTGCTTCTGGACGTGGTCAGGAAGATTTGATCACAATCAGATCAAAATGTGTATTTTAATCTGTACACCGGTCTCAAAATGTTGGATGCATGTTAGCACCAGGTATAAACTATTTAATAAGTTGAGAACTGGGGTGTATGGTCAATCAACATCACATAATAATATAATATTTACCATTTAGCAGACGATTTCATCCAAAGCGACTTATAGTCATGCATGCACACATTTTATGTGTGGGTGGTCCCAGAAATCAAACTCACTATCCTGGTGTTGCAAGTGCCATGCTCTAACAACTGAGCTACAGAGGACCAATTTTAATTGTATGGGTTTAGACGCCATACGACATGGTCATGAATGGAGGGTCGTTAGGACCTAATGGCATTCAGGAATAAAGTTAAAAATCCCTTGCTCGTTAATTAGAGAGGGACCAGGGTTCATGTGCATGGCCTTAGAATGATTGACAGGGCAATGGGGTAGTGTGTGAGAACATGCCTGGTAATGAATGGGAGGTCCCAGACTTTTCATAAGCAGGTGTGTCTATGGAGTCTACCAATGTAGCCTGCTGTGGTGAGCTCCAAGAATGCATCACAATGGTCCATGGCAGAGCTATCTGTTAACAAATAGATGCCTCTGGTCCATGTAAGTCAGACCTCAATTTGCAAATCAAATGTATTTATAAAGCCACAAAGTGCTTATACAGAAACCCAGTCTAAAACCCCAAACAGCAAGCAATGCAGATGTAGAAGCACGGTGGAGAGGAAAACCTCTCTAGCAAGGCAGGAACATAGGAAGAAACCTAATGAGGAATCAGGCTCTGAGGGGTGGCCAGTCCTCTTCTGGCTGTGCCGTGTGGAGATTATAAGAGTACATGGCCATTCAGGCCAGATCGTTCTTCAAGCTTTTCAAAGATTCATAGATGACCAGCAGGGTCAAATAATAATCACAGTGGTTGTAGAGGGTGCAACAGGTCAGCACCTCAGGAGTACTGTAAATTTCAGTCAGTTGGCCATAGCCAAGCATTCAGAGGTCGAGACAGCAGGTGCGGTACAGAGGGAGAGAGGAAGGGAGAGAGGGGGGGGGGGAGTCGAAGACAGCAGGTCCGGGACGAGGTAGCACGTTCGGTGAACAGGTTAGGGTTCCATAGCTGCAAGTAGAACAGTTGAAACTGGAGCAGCAGCATGACCAGGTGGACTGGGGAAAGCCAGGAGTCATCAAGCTAGGTAGTCCTAGGACTCAGGTCCTCCAGGAGGGGAGGGAGAGAGGGAGGGAAGGAGAGAGAGAGATAATTAGAGGGAGTATACTTAAGTTCACACAGGACACCAGTTAAGACAAGAGAATTTCACCAGATAGGACAGACTGTCCCTAGCCCCCCAGCACATAGACTATTACAGCATAGATACCGAAGGCTGAGACAGGGGGTTTCGGGGGACGATACCCACGGACAAGGCCAACCATGATGGAAATAACCCCACCCACTTTGCGAAAGCACAGTCCCCACCCCACTAGAGGGATATCAACAGAGCACCAACTTACTAACCTGAGACAAAGCTGAGTATAGCCTCTCAGTCTCACTGGTCATCCCCAAAGCCAACACCTCCTTTGACCGCCTTTCCTTCCAGTTATCTGCTGCCAATGATTGGAACAAATTGCAAAAATCACTGAAGCTGGAGACTTATATCTCCCTCACTAAGTTCAAGCATCGGCTGTCAGAGCAGCTTACCGATCGCTGCAGCTGTACACAGCCCATCTGTAAATGGCCCATCGAACCAACTACCTACCTCATCCCCATATTTTTTTCTGCTCTTTTGCATATCAGTATTTCTACTTGCACATCCTCATCTGCACATGTATCACTCCAGTGTTAATTGCTAAATTGTAATTACTTCGCCACTATGGCCTATTTATTGCCTTACCTCCTTACTTCATTTGCACACACTGTATACAGATGTTCTATTGTGTTATTGACTGTACGTTTGTTTATCCCATGTGTTTATCCCATGTGTTTATCCCATGTGTTGTCGTTTTTGTCGCACTGCTTTGCTTTATCTTGGCCAGTTCGCAGTTCTAAATGAGCACTTGTTCTCAACTGGCCTACCTGGTTAAATAAAGGTGAAATTAAAAAATGTAAATAGCCAACGAAGATCTCCTCCACCACACAAGCCTGAGGGGGCACAAGACCGGACAGGAATATCACGTCAGGGACTCAACCAACTCAGGTCAAGTATAGATTTTTAAAATCCTGGCACGACTTGACACACCCTTACTAGGGATAGCATGGAAGAGCACTAGTAAGCCAGTGACACCATAATATGGTGTGAGGCAGAGAATCCCATTCGTCAGTTATCCGGCGCCAACAGAGATGGCCGCCTGGCTTCGCGTTCCTAGGAAACTATGCAGTTTTTTGTTTTTTCACGTGTTATTTCTTACATTAGTACCCCAGGTCATCTTAGGTTTCATTACATACAGTCGAGAAGAACTACTGAATATAAGATCAGTGTCAACTCACCATCAGTACGACCAAGAATATGTTTTTCGCAACGCGGATCCTGTGTTCTGCCTTTCAAACAGGACAACGGAAAGGATCCCATGCAGCGACCCAAAAAAACGACTCCGAAAAAGAGGGAAACGAGGCGGTCTTCTGGTCAGACTCCGGAGACGGGCACATCGTGCACCACTCCCTAGCATTCTTCTCGCCAATGTCCAGTCTCTTGACAACAAGGTTGATGAAAACCCGAGCAAGGGTAGCATTCCAGAGGGACATCAGAGACTGTAACGTTCTTTGCTTCACGGAAACATGGCTCACTGGAGAGACGCTATCGGAATCGGTGCAGCCAGCGGGTTTCTCCACAGCCGTATATATCCCTCCCCAAGCAGACATATCGATTTCTCTGAACGAACTTTATTTGACTCTTTGCAAACTGGAATCCATTTATCCGGAGTCTGCATTCATTGTAGCTGGGGATTTTAACAAGGCTAATCTGAAAACAAGACTCCCTAAATTTTATCAGCATATCGATTGCGCAACCAGGGGTGGAAAAACCTTGGATCATTGTTACTCTAACTTCCGCAACGCATATAAGGCCCTGCCCCACCCTGCTTTCGGAAAAGCTGACCACGACTCAATTTTGTTGATCCCTGCCTACAGACAGAAACTAAAACAAGAGGCTCCCACGCTGAGGTCTGTCCAACGCTGGTCCGACCAAGCTGACTGTTTCGTATTGCGTCAGATAACAATATTGACGAATACGCTGATTCGGTGTGCGAGTTCATTAGAACGTGCGTTGAAGATGTCGTTCCCATAGCAACGATTAAAACATTCCCTAACCAGAAACCGTGGATTGATGGCAGCATTTGCGTGAAACTGAAAGCGTGAACCACTGCTTTTAATCAGGGCAAGGTGACTGGTAACATGACCGAATACAAACAGTGCAGCTATTCCCTCCGCAAGGCTATCAAACAAGCTAAGCGTCAGTACAGAGACAAAGTAGAATCACAATTCAACGGCTCAGACACAAGAGCCATGTGGCAGGGTCTACAGTCAATCACGGACTACAAGAAGAAATCCAGCCCAGTCACGGACCAGGATGTCTTGCTCCCAGGCAGACTAAATAACCTTTTTGCCCGCTTTGAGGACAATACAGTGCCACTGACACGGCCTGCAACGAAAACATGCAGACTCTCCTTCACTGCAGCCGAGGTGAGTAAGACATTTAAACGTGTTAACCCTCGCAAGGCTGCAGGCCCAGACGGCATCCCCAGCCACGCCCTCAGAGCATGCGCAGACCAGCTGGCCGGTGTGTTTACGGATATATTCAATCAATCCCTATACCAGTCTGCTGTTCCCACATGCTTCAAGAGGGCCACCATTGTTCCTGTTCCCAAGAAAGCTAAGGTAACTGAGCTAAACGACTACCGCCCCGTAGCACTCACTTCCGTCATCATGAAGTGCTTTGAGAGACTAGTCAAGGACCATATCACCTCCACCCTACCTGACACCCTAGACCCACTCCAATTTGCTTACCGCCCAAATAGGTCCACAGACGATGCAATCACAACCACACTGCACACTGCCCTAACCCATCTGGACAAGAGGAATACCTACGTGAGAATGCTGTTCATCGACTACAGCTCGGCATTCAACACGATAGTACCCTCCAAGCTCGTCATCAAGCTCGAGACCCTGGGTCTCGACCCCGCCCTGTGCAACTGGGTACTGGACTTCCTGACGGGCCGCCCCCAGGTGGTGAGGGTAGGCAACAACATCGCCACCCCGCTGATCCTCAACACTGGGGCCGCACAAGGGTGCGTTCTGAGCCCTCTCCTGTACTCCCTGTTCACCCACGACTGCGTAGCCACGCACGCCTCCAACTCAATCATCAAGTTTGCGGACGACACAACAGTGGTAGGCTTGATTACCAACAACGACGAGACGGCCTACAGGGAGGAGGTGAGGGCCCTCGGAGTGTGGTGTCAGGAAAATAACCTCACACTCAACGTCAACAAAACTAAGGAGATGATTGTGGACTTCAGGAAACAGCAGAGGGAACACCCCCCTATCCACATCGATGGAACAGTAGTGGAGAGGGTAGCAAGTTTTAAGTTCCTTGGCATACACATCACAGACAAACTGAATTGGTCCACTCACACAGACAGCATCGTGAAGAAGGCGCAGCAGCGCCTCTTCAACCTCAGGAGGCTGAAGAAATTTGGCTTGTCACCAAAAGCACTCACAAACTTCTACAGATGCACAATCGAGAGCATCCTGGCGGGCTGTATCACCGCCTGGTACGGCAACTGCTCCGCCCACAACTGTAAGGCTCTCCAGAGGGTAGTGAGGTCTGCACAACGTATCACCGGGAGCAAACTACCTGCCCTCCAGGACACCTACACCACCTAATGTTACAGGAAGGCCATAAAGATCATCAAGGACATCAACCACCCGAGCCACTGCCTGTTCACCCCGCTATCATCCAGAAGGCGAGGTCAGTACAGGTGCATCAAAGCTGGGACCGAGAGACTGAAAAACAGCTTCTATCTCAAGGCCATCAGACTGTTAAACAGCCACCACTAACATTGAGTGGCTGCTGCCAACACACTGACACTGACTCAACTCCAGCCACTTTAATAATGGGAATTGATGTAAATGATGTAAATATATCACTAGCCACTTTAAACAATGCTACCGTTTGACAAGCATTTCGCTACACTCGCATCAACATCTGCTAACCATGTGTATGTGACAAATACAATTTGATTTGATGTTACTTACCCTACATTATTCATCTCATATGCATACGTATATACTGTACTCTATATCATCGACTGCATCCTTATGTAATACATGTATCACTAGCCACTTTAACTATGCCACTTTGTTTACATACTCATCTCATATGTATATACTGTACTCGATAACATCTACTGTATCTTGCCTATGCTGCTCTGTACCCTCTCTCATTCATATATCCTTATGTACATATTCTTTATCCCCTTACACTGTGTATAAGACAGTAGTTTTGGAATTGTTAGTTAGATTACTTGTTGGTTATTACTGCATTGTCAGAACTAGAAGCACAAGCATTTCGCAACACTCGCATTAACATCTGCTAACCATGTGTATGTGACAAATCAAATTTGATTTGATTTGAGAGAGGGGAGCCGGCCAGGAAGAGGCAGCAAGGGCGGTTTGTCATTCCAGTGCCTTGCCGTTCACCTTCACACCCCTGGGTCTTCCACATTGTCATCGATAACCAATAGTACAACCTTAACGGAAACTTTAAAGATTTAACTTCACCAGAGCCTCTTACAACCATGCAGCCACATTCAGACTAGATACAGTACCTTCTATGCATAGCTACCATAGATAGTAGTCTGGTCTTCATTTTTACCATACTTTTTTTATTGGTCATTTGCACTGATATTCTGTCACAGTGACCAAGCTGACATACAACACAAACATCACAGACTGGGAGCACCTCATGGGCACTTAGGGGTAACGCAGTAGATAGTATGCAGAGATATTGTAGCTGGTAATCCTCTGGCTGACGGATCACTCCCTGCAGATTTCCCCAAAGGCAGCTCGGGGGTTCGAATATTGGCCTGCCTTTCTAACCTCGAAGCTACTGCCGCCCCTATTCATTTTGCTCTGTCCTCACTCCCTTGCCTTTGTTCAACCATTTGACTTGGCTTAGCAACCCTTCCCTCAAAGTATTTAACTTAGAAATGTGGGTGAAACTATCCCTTAATATCTCACCCCTAGCGGTTAAGCCTAGCAGTTAAGAGTGTTGGGCCAGTAACTGTTAGGTAGCTGGTACAAATCCCAGAGCCAGGTGGAAAAATATGACACATTTAGGTTTTTAATGCATTCAGTTTGGCAACTGATTGGCTACACGTTTTACTCTCTCTTTTGCAGTGGAAGAGATGGACCAGGAAACGCTCTTGCTTTTGAACGACTCATCTAAAGAAGACCATAAAAGCCTTAACACAGTGAGCATTCTGTATTCTTTTATACACGAGGGGAGGTCCAAACCTGTTTAAAGATTTGTTGTGCATTTTGAAAACTGATTGTTAGAAGGAATTTATAATTCATTGAATACTTTCTGCTCACAACAGAGTCAAATGTGAGAGGGCAGCCCAGGTGACCAAGTGGCTGAACAACATCTGGCCGGCAAACCAGGTTGCGGAGTACATGAAGGAGACCGCGATCCAGTGGGTTCAGTGGACCAAACAGAATGAGGCCAAGACAGTTGAGATAGTCCAAGAGTATCCACATCTGTTGGATACTCCAGGCGTGGTGGGTTCATTTTTTAAAACAAAAACATTAGACTTGATTTCTGTTTGCTGTGATTAACTAGCCTGGCTGACGCGGCCCACGTGACTCACAGCGCAGGGAGAGCTGTGACCACACTGGTCTGGAAAGGAGGCTTGTTGTTAATGCAATATTCGCAAAGAAATTGTGTGACGGGGTTCTCTCAAATCTGATTTTTCCTTGGGTTGAGACCTCTCATTGTTCGGATTTGAAAATCTAACCATTTTATAGAAGGGGGCGTCGCTGTGTGGCTGTGCCTGTTTGAGTGAGAGACACAGAGAGCCAACCAGTGAAAGCACAGCCCCCTTGATTATTGACACATTTCAGACTCTGAAGTCAGGAGGACATCAATAGTTAGGTGTTAGGTAGACTAGTGATTAACTGCAATTGAAAAGTCATTGTTTGTCTGGCTACAGCATAACACAATTTGAAGTCATATGGGGCAGAGTCTTACAAGCATTAGAAATAGCATTGTTACAAATGTTATATTTTCGGGATTGTGAAAAGTGCTTTATGAATGAAATACAGTTATTAAGTAATGAGTCATTAATCCATGTCCTTAGTAGTGACCTTCAAATGTGATATTTTACACTTGTTCTGTGTAACAATGTTTTAACTCGACCCAAATGTAGACCATTATTGCATGGCGAAACAGCATGATGTGTGTGTGTGCTGTCACCTAAGATAGCCGAAGTGTGCCAGTGAATGTGAATATCTAATGATTCGCTCTGGCACTGTCTGGTAGACAGATCTGTGTTAATACAGACACACGCACACATGTTTAGTTTTTCTCCAATTGCAATCTGAGTGTGCACATCAAGTTCAACTGAAAGGGAAAGGGAAGGGGGGATACCTAGTCAGTTGTACAAATGAATGTCTTCAACTGAGATGTGTCTTCCCCATTTAACCGAACCCCTCTGAATTAGGCTTTAGTCTGACGTATGGACTGTTTGGTTCATTAAATAATATAAATAAATTCTAATAATCTATATTTTATGAAATCTTATCTTGTGAAATAATACATATTTAGACAATAGGGCTTTGTTTCAATGTGCTATTTAAAAATATATATATTCTTGTAAATTCTCTGATGTTCTAAAATGCAGGCAATAGAAATTAATTATTTTAAATTCAATAGTGTACCTTGATTGTGAGTGTAGGAAAGGAAGGGGGTGGAATGGTAGAGAAGGCAAAAATATTCAAGCTAAATTGAAATTAGGATGACACTGACATAACCCAAGGATTACATAAATAATTACCCAGCTGCTGGGTCAATCCCCCAACCCAACACACCGGGTTGTTTTAACCCAGCAATCTAGTCTAATTTACCCAGCAGTTGGGTCAAGCGCTAAACTCAAGGCTCTGGCTTAGAAGCACAACCCAAACCTGCTGGGTTGAATTAACCCAATGCTGTTTTTTTTCCAATATTGACCAAGTGCTGGTTTATCGAAAATACACAAAATTGATTATTTTTAATCCAGCATTTTTTAGAGTAACAATAATGAATTTCGGAACAGTACTATGAATTGCCATATAATTAGGCATAACTCAATTCCTACCTTTTAAGATGCCAAAATGTTAATTGTTTTCAGTATCCTAATTTAGTTTTGTTTTCTGATTGTTTCAGTGCGTTCAACAAGCTTTGGACGAAGGACTTCCACAGGGCCGCCATCTCCAAAATTCACTCAAAAAGGCAACAATTATGAACTGGGTTTGATTTAATTTTTGTTGTTTTATTTATAAAATGTTTGTTAATTATCTTTTAAACTTCCATTGGTTCATATATTGCTCAGTTATCACTTGGCTCATGTAAATCATTCTGTATTTATCCCTATAAACTCCAACAACATCCCCATAGCGTTCACATTTCTCTCATGTAAATGTTGTAGCTACATAAAAAGAATAAACAATTTATTTGGGAAATATCCAGTCTTTGCTATTTTATTCATTACCATGCTGGATTTGTTAAAGACATTGAATACATGTTGCTTAGTATATTTACTACATTTTACATGCTTGGTTTTTGTCTCTGTGAAGTAAGTTAATTTAAAGTTATGTGATTTGGTTTATATAGATACAATAACCAAAAACCTGATGTAATTTGCATATTGTGCAACAGAATTTTCACCACAAGTTTTCCAAAATTGTATATATAAATGCAACACGCAACAATTTCAACAATTTTACTGAGTTACATTTCATAGGAGTAAATCAGACAATTGAAATAAATGAATTAGGCCCTAATATATGGATTTCACATGACTGGGCAGGGACGCATCCATGGGTGAGCCTGGGAAGGCATAGGCCCATCCACTTGGAGCAAGGTCCACACACTGAGGAGCCAGGCCCAGCCAATCAAAATTATTTTTTCCCCCACAAAGTGCTTTATTACAGAGAGAGATACTCTTGAGGCCGCAGATAAAGATGCCGGATGTGGAGGCCTTGGGCTGGCGTGGTTACACGTGGTCTGCGGTTTTGAGGCCGGTTGGATGTAGTGTCAAATTCTCTAAAACGACGTTGGGGGTGGCTTATGGTAGAGAAATGAACATTGAATTCTCTGGCAACAGCTCTGTTGGACATTCCTTCAGTCAGCATGCCAATTGCACGCTCCCTCAAAACTTGAGACATCTGTGGCATTGTGTTGTGTGACAAAACTGCACATTTTAAGAGTGGCCTTTTATTGTCCCCAGCACAAGGTGAACCTGTGTAATGATCATGCTGTTTAAACAGCTTCTTGATATGACACCTGTCAGGTGGATGGATTATCTTGGCAAAGGAGAAATACTCACTAAAAGGGATGAAAACAAATTTGTGAACAACATTTTAGAGAAATAAGCTTTATGTGTGTAACATTTTGAGGAATTTTTATTTCAGCTCGGGAAACATGGGACCAACACTTTACATGTTGCATTTATATTTTCGTTCAATATAATTAGCATGTGAAAATGTGAGCTTGCTGCAAATTTGCAGCAAATTGGCCAAAGGTTTGCCACAACTGTTTGCCAGAGCTCTGGCTTGCATTGTGACATCACTAAAATATTCCAAAACATGCATTTGCAATAAAGTAAAGTAAAGTAAAACTGCTAAAAATGTGGCAAAGAAATGTACTTTATGTCCTGAGTTGGGGCAAATCCAACTCAACACATCACTGAGTACCACTCTTCATATTTTCAAGCATGGTGGTGGCTGCATAATGTTATGGGTATGCTTGTCATCGGCAAGGACTAGTGATTTTGAATACTTTCTGAAGACACTGTAGGTGCCGTTGTGGTTTACCACCCCATAGTAGGTTCAAAAGACTAAGTAGGTGGAGGCCCCTTATTCATCACCATGCAGTATACAATTTCAAATAGCAGGTTTGCTATTAGTGGGTTTCCACCAGACAATGTAATTACACCTTTCAGCAATACAGAGTGATCTGATGCACATCTGAGGCAGGTGATACAGTGAGATCCATGGGGAGCTTCAGAAGTGGGATTCTTTCTTCTCTTATTTGGGGAAGGTCGCGCTGGACCTTGACGCAGAGAGGGAAACTGAGAAATTTCTTTAGGCCTGAACTTGAGGTGCTCTTTGGACATTCTGCTCAGAAACAATCTTTCATACATTCTGGTCTGCTGACTGCCAACAAGAGACTTCTGATATTGTTTATCACTAGACCAATGGCATACAGCATACACAAGGTACAAAGCTGCAACAATGTGAGACCGGTATTTTTTCTACATTGCACTTTAGGTGACTCTTGGGTTGAAATGAAAGATAATTGGGTTGACACACACACACACTCTTACAGACACACAAGTCGGTGCCGAGTGTGTCGACAAAGTGCCCAAGGGCAGAGAGAACCTGTGTGATGAATTAAGCTGGCAGTGCATTGAGACTGGCTCTGGTATGCAAGGGTGGCGGGTGGTGGTTATGGTGGTGGTGGTGGTGGGGGTGATACATTCACTTAAAAACCCTGTATCAGACATGCATTCTAGATACCAGGCCTTTTTCAGTTGAGTTCAGAGGGGGAAGATGGAAGTTGTGATTTATTTCCCCAGCCCAGTGTCCCTCCTCCGGCCTTCCTCCACGCCACCTCGGGATTGATGCTCTCTGCTGAGACATTTCCATTAGTATGGGTTTGTGGAGGTTGGAGGCTGAGGTGTAGATAACTCAGGAGTGGCAGGTAGCTTCCTACTGTAAATGATAAATGGATTAGGGAGGGATGGGGAGGAAAGGGGAGGGCTCTGACTGCTGAGATAGGTGTGGAGTTTTCTCCCTGTTTCTCTGTCAGTGGAGGAGCAGGATGGACGGTTTGAGAGGGTACTTTAGTGTTTGATTCATGCAGTGTTATTGGTGCAGTATGCATATGCAAGCAATCCCAGGGGGAAGACTCATGCATATATTTTCTCTAACATGCACAGACACCTCTCGAGTTTCAAAGGCCGCTAAGAGCAGGAAGGGAAGTGTGCTCTTCAGGTCCGAACTCAATGAGCGATATTGGGTTGGCATAACTGTCGCACAGTGCTCACATACTTGTTGTTGTTGTTGTCGTCGTTTTGAGAGGATGTTGGGCTTGGCTACAAAAGAGACACGGATTGAAATGAATTCATACCTTCGTTAAATCCCTCTTGACTACTGCAACAACCTTCTATCAGGCTGTACCGCTACCAATGAAAACAATCTCCAACTCGTACAAAATGCTGCTGCCACACAGTTCCTAACAGGAACCAAAAGGCCTTAACACAGCACACAAATACACTGTGTATCTGCTGTTTCTGTTTTATTTTTTGTAAAGTGTATTGAGACTTGTTAAATAAAATACGACTTGACGGATGTAGAGTGGTGACGCAGTGGTCAAGCAAAACATATTTTCTTGTTCAGCAATTGAGGTGAAACTGCCGGAGAGGGGCTTTGGAATTAAGTCAATTTAAGATTACAGATATTTTAATTAAGCACCTGTGCACTCAGATCCGCAAAGAAGATCCTCAGTTTGGAGAAATCAGCTCACATAAAGTAATGGGCAGGCCCTTTTCCATACCTGTGCCCTCACATTTGTTGTTGTCGGGGGTGTGGGGGCATTCTGCTCCTCTTCTGCGAGTTTCCAGAATCGCCGCCCCCCCGCCCCCTTACCCCTCTGCCCTGAGGCCCATCTGTAATTGCTGTTTGGCTAGAGGTAACGTTAAGGGGGTTTTATTGAGCAGATGCTGGGACAAAAGCAGATGTTTGAAGCACGCTGACAGGGATGGAACCTGTGTCCTTCACTCTGAATATTCCTGTAATAATCCTACCCCCAGGCTATGAAAACACACAAACAGAGACACTGTAAACACACACACAATCTCTCCCTCTCTGTCGCTCTCTCTCTCTCTCTCTCTCTCTGTCTGTCTGTCTCTCTCACACACACACACACTGTAAACACACACGCACACATAAAAACATACATAAACACACAAACCACAGTCAAACTTCCCTCCCTTAATTTTCCCTATGAATGTCATGTCTCGCAAATTGTAAACGTTATACAGATAAACTCCACCAAATTTGTATAATGAAGATTGTGCATAATTAATCTGGGGATGTCTGAGATGTTTATGGCTTAGGGTGTGTGGTGGGAAATGCGTAGACATTCTGATTGCACTGTTTTGGTGTGGGGGCTCCGCCTCTCTGTATCAGCTGGAAGACTAGCAATGACACCATGATGGGCAGAGCCGGCCAGCCCACAAAGCAACATTATCCACCACTTGGGGCCCTGCGGCCGTTAGGGGGTCCCCAACCAAACTCTGTTGGGGGTTTGAATAGTAGAATAGACATGCTGCAATTTCAAAATTTGGCAGTGCATCCAGCAATTTTCCTATTGTCAGATCATGTTTTAAGATAGCTAGCCAGGTAAATTAGGCCAACCAGATATCTAAACCTTGTAATGATAATGGCTGGATTATCAACCGGGCATGCAGGGCATGTGCCAAGGGGCTCAAACCTCCAAGGTTTTTTATTTCTTTAAACAAAGCATAAGCCATATAATAACACAGTAAACTACATCAAAGCTTATCTGCTCAGAGGAAATGCAGGTTAATTTGACCTTAGTGTTACGAAACCATTAACTAGCCTACGGATATTGTTGCACTCGCTTAGTCTAAGGGTCCTAAGCCTAGTTACATGGTCTGTAAACTGAATGAATGTGGGCATTTATGTGATAAGTGAGTGTTTGAGGACCATGTTGAATGCACATGTGCCCAGGAGACAGCAATTTACAGAGTCCAGGGCCAGCTCCATCATTACCTCTTGGTCGGCCAGTCCAAGCGGATCGTTATGTGTTCAGACGGTGGTGAAAATAAATGTATTCAAAAAGGAAACTACAAAAAGGCATGACAAAACTAAAGATTCAAACCCAAATGAAAGATCTCATGGCCAACGACACCATCTCATTCCTTCATATCTCTCTCCCCTTTCTTTGTAGAAGTGATTATACTGACCTGCCAGAACAGGACATGTGACAAGGATCAATTCCCACCAACAATGACACCACAACTTGACACACTGCAGGCCACTCTCCAGGTCCTGTCACTCCCACCAGTCTCTGTCCTTTATCCGCCTTTGTCTGTGAGAGAGAGAGAGAGAGAGAGAGAGAGAGAGAGAGAGAGAGAGAGAGAGAGAGAGAGAGAGAGAGAGAGAGAGAGAGAGAGAGAGAGAGAGAGAGAGAGAGAGAGAGAGAGAGAGAGAGAGAGAGAGAGAGAGAGAGAGAGAGAGAGAGAGAGAGAGAGAATGCTGGTAGGGGACTTAATGGATTATGGCTTTTTGGGAAGACACCCCTTTTGAAAGAGGCTCATCAATTGAAGATGCCTTTTCTGCCATTGTCCTCCTCTTTCCTCTCCTATGTGTGTGTCTGTTTTGTGCTGAGCCACGACTGACCTCTTAATCGCTGCCTCAGGTGGACTTTTCACAGGTAATGGGTTTCACAGACAGCGGCCTCTGAGCCTAATGCCCACTCTTCCTTTTAATAAAAGGACTTCCTTCTTATTGTTGATTCACTTAAAACGTAAACATTACACATCTTCCAACACTCATTGTCACCAAGGTTGGGAACCAACCTTTCCTCCCGAGAGTTTGAACCCTCAGGAAAGAAAGCCTGCCGCTGCATCACACTTAAAACACCACGCCACCCTTCTCCTCTTCTTTGTGTTCAGTCGTTATCAGACACCATTGTCATCCGAGGCAATGAAATTCCAACAAAATACATGCACAATTGCAAACATTAAAACACATTGTAAATGCCAGAGAGTTATTCATTACTAATATAATAATTCAGGCAGTAATTCTAGCATTATAAGATCTAATAGCATATAATAAAGTAGATAAGTAGATATAAAGTAGATAAGTAGATATGTCTGGAAGATATTTATCCTGCTCAAACAGCCACAATCTGTGACACTGTCTGACTTGTCATACAAGACTCTTGATTAAAAGTGCCAAAAACAAGGGAAGGGATCCGGTTGCAGCTTCTCAAAAGACATAGTTAGCTGGCCTGTCTGACAGATGTCATCTGTATTTCCTGCTCTGTGAGAGAGACCTGTCTGTGGAACATTCCTCAAACAGCCCAGACAACTGACTAGCAACTCTCTCTGAACTGCCCTCATAGGTGACGATTTTTAATGGTGTGTGCATACAATGTTGAAACTGTGTATTGTCAATCCTCCCGTTGTCAAGAGAGAATGTGACTTAAATTCAACTGATTGTTCAACTTCAATAGCTATAGCTAACTATGAATGGATTATTAGACTATGTGGTATTTGTTTTTGTGGGAGATTGATCTTAATTTTTTCAATGGGATCTTGATCTTTTCTAATGTTGTCACACATCTGTCCTCAATGATGCAATATGTTCATCAGGGCTGAACAAAAAATATTGTGCGGGTGGAGGAAAGGTCTTAAATGTTGAACTTTTACCACCGTTTGTCAGAAACAGGCCCCCTTTCTAAAGGAGGAACAGTGGCCCTTGTTCAAGGAGCACCTCCGCTGAGGTCATGACACTGCACCTCGGCCCAAATTCGATACCCTGGTCTGCTCACTACGCGGGCCCATGAAAGATAAGGAAATGGGGTCCGGTAGTCAGGCGTTACCCCCTAACCCTGGCTCTGCCCTGGGGGTCAGCCACACACCCATCCCTTTCCACTACTCCCCCAGGGACGAGCTGATGACAGGTAGCTGCTCAGACGAGGGGAAAGGGTCTGCAAATCAAAGCGATGTGGTGGGAGACACAGGGAGGAAGGAGGGGGAGCACTGTGTGCGATGAGAGACGGTACCTAACAGACAGGATCAGTGAGATGGAGAGAATCTCCTAAATCCTAAGCCTGGTTAAAAACCGAGACCGCTTATCTCTACAACCGTTATCTTATCAAGAATATGGCTCCCCTCCCGATGATCCCTAACACGTGTCTGTCAAGTGTCTGGCAAATGGAGACTCCTTTATTATTTGTATTTGACCTAATGAGGCCAGGATATTTGGTCAGTAATGTCTCAGGTTTCAAATTGTTGCATTTCCCCGCTGTTTTGACCAACGTGTTATGCTGAACATTCTCATTCAGTTTGTTTTGAGCCTGTGACAATCACTTATGTTTGAGAATCTGAGCCACTAACAGAACTTATTGTGAAACATGTCAACCTGGACTCAGGGGTAGATGTAACATAGTAAATGTAAATCTAGGACACTCCAATTAGTATGCAATGTTATATTACGTATGCTATTAATTTGTGGATGCCAATCCAATTCGTATGATATGTTACGAATTACAATTCATTTAATATATTTTAAGAATTGCAATTTGTATAATTTGTTACGAATTTGGAAAATGTATGCTATATTACGAATTCCAATTTGTTGTCACTAATGTTAGCTAGGTGGCTAATGCTAACATTAGGTAGGTGGCTAATGTTAGCTTGGCTAGGGGTTAGGGGTTAAGGTTAGGGTTATGAGCTAGGTTAAAGGGTTAAGGTTAGGGTTTGCTAACATGCTAAGTAGTTGCAATGTAGATTTTAAAAAGTAGTAAGTAGTTGCTAAAATGCTAAACTTGTCCATGATGAGATGCGAACACACAACCTTTGGCTTGCTAGGCGTTCGCTTCCAACCTCTTGTCATATTTACCTTAAATAACCATCTGTCTTATGTAACCATTCCAAACGTAACGTAGCATACTAATTTTAGTGTCTAGGATGTACGTTTACTTTGTTACATTTAGTCCATCTGACCAAGCTGAAAATATTGTCAATCTTCTTCATCTCCGACATTTAAATCAATGTTGACATGTGGAAGCCTTTTAACTTTTTTTAGGATATGTATTGTATCCTGTCAACTCTGACTTGCAGCTCTTTTCTCACTCAGGGTGGTTGTTTTTGGAATGTCAACAACTTTCTTTTTCTCTAGCTGGAAGTTTCCCTGATTGACAGCTTGCGGATGTTGATTGAGAAGTGTTAGATTTCAGGACAGAGTGCTATAGAATAACCTCCACTGTTTCCTCTTCAAACTGACTGCAGGACCACTAAATTTACTCCGAGTTCACTAGGTCGAAATTATCTTATAGTAACACCAAAAATATGTCTTTGGATTGGATTCAATGGATACTTCATTATTTAGATAACAAATCCCATTACATTTGCAGAAGAACAAGAATGAACGTGGAAAGCAAAGCTCACAGAAAACCAGACTATTATTTAAAAGGGAGAATTTGATATTCACATAGGCAACTGTTTTATCAACTGCAGTAGGCAATTCCTTATCATATGTTACTTTAGAACTTATATTTACAAAACAATCTGTTCTGACCTTTTACACTGGATTACAAGAGATATCCATCTTTCTGTTTTTTTAGGCTATATTGTACCTCATATGTAGGCCATATTGTACCTGCTTTTTAGGCCATATTGACTGAAAGCCAACTTAAGCCCCTATGTCGTAACAATATGCTAACACAAAGGTTGCCATGGTGAACACAAGCATTCCATAACACAAGCATAATGTCTATCACCATTTAGTGTTACCACAAATACATAACCAACATACACATATATACAGCATACAAATACATAACAAACTATATATATATATATACAGTTGAAGTCGAAAGCTTACATGCACCTTAGCCAAATACATTTAAACTCAGTTTTTCACAATTCCTGACATTTTATCTTAGTAAAAACTCCCTGTCTTAGGTCAGTTAGAATCACCACTTTCTTTTAAGAATGTGAAATGTCAGAATAAAAGTAGAGAGACTTATTTATTTCAGCTTTTATTTCTCTCATCACATTCCCCGTGGGTCAGAAGTTTACATACACTCAATTAGTATTTGGCAGCATTGCCTTTAAATAGTTTAACTTGGGTGAAATGTTTTGAGTAGCTTTCCACAAGCTTCCCACAATAAGTTGGGTGAATTTTGGCCCATTCCTCCTGTCAGAGCTGGTGTAACTGAGTCAGCTTTGTAGGCCTCCTTGCTCGCACATGCTTTTTCAGTTCTGCCCACAAATGTTCTATAGGATTGAGGTCAGATCTTTGTGATGGCCACTCCAATACCTTGACTTTGTTGTCTTTAGGCCATTTTGCCACAACTTTGGAAGTATGCTTGGGGTCATTGTCCATTTGGAAGAACCATTTGCGACCAAGCTTTAACTTCCTGACGGATGTCTTGAGATGTTGCTTCAACGTATCAACATAATTTTCCTGCCTCATGATGCCATCTATTTTGTGAAGTGCACCAGTCCCCCCTGCAGTAAAGCACCCCCACAACATGATGCTGCCACCCCCGTGCTTCACTGTTGGGATGGGGTTCTTCAGCTTGCAAGCCTCCCCCTTTTTCCTCCAAACATAATGATGGTCCTTATGGCCAAACAGTTCTATTTTTTGTTTCATCAGACCAGAAGACATTTCTCCAAAAATTACAATCTTTGTCCCCATGTGCAGTTGCAAACCGTAGTCTGGCTTTTTTTATGGCGGTTTTGGAGCAGTGGCTTCTTCCTTGCTGAACGGCCTTTCAGGTTATGTCGATATATGACTTGTTTTACTGTGGATATAGATACTTTTGTACCTGTTTCCTCAAGCATCTGTTTTGGGATTGATTTGCACTTTTCGCACTAAAGTACGTTCATCTCTAGGAGACAGAACACGTCTCCTTCCTGAGCGGTATGATGGCTGCGTGGTCCCATGGTGTTTATACTTGCGTACTATTGTTTGTACAGATGAACGTGGTACCTTCAGGCGTTTGGAAATTGCTCCCAAGGATGAACCAGACTTGTGGCGGTCTACTATTTTTCTCTGAGGTCTGATTTCTTTTGATTTTCCCATGATGTCAAGCAAAGAGGCACTGAGTTTGAAGCTAGGCCTTGAAATACATCCACAGGTACACCTCCAATTGACTCAAATGATGTCAATTAGCCTATCAGAAGCTTCTAAAGCCATGACATAATCTTCTTCTCTGTGGACTGCCCTTGCATCACTTTTCATTTAGCTGCTTCTTCAACTCTTTTCCATAACAAAAAACACACAAATGTCATGCAATTGTAATTTATTAACCATACTCTGATGTTATGTTGGTAGAAATAATATAAAGTATAATTTATTCTTGACATCTTTTTGTGTTGGGACATAATCATCATTCGATGAAAATGAACTATTGAAAAAAAAACACAAAAAAAAAACAATAAGGTTTATCGATCATTGTAATAGCCTTATAAACTACGGTAAGGAATCAAATATTGGTTTTTTAAATCCCCTTTTGAGATGATGTTGGTGGTGAAACATTTATTTTTCACATTCATTTGTCATCCTAATATTGAGTGTTGTGTTCTTGTCTGGATGAAAAGCTCCCTCCACATGTCTAACAAGTTCCTACTTGTCTCCCACAGCAATAGCTGACAGCTTCTGCTTTGGTATTCCCTGTCTCGGCTGTTAAAATTAATAATGGCATTTGGTAAATATCTAGACAAGGGAATGTCTCTACCCCCACTCTCTCTCCCCCACCCTCCCTTCCCCTGAGTTGCCTGAGTTGTTGTTTCTCACACTTCAAAGTGAGACTGGGTCACAGTGACTACACTGATCGCTGTTAGAGCTTTCTCTCAAGACACTGCAGAGATTTGCTTGTCTAGCTGGTCCACCTGGCCTCACTATTTTTTTTCTTTCACCATTTTGACTCCTACTAAAGCCAGGACGGAGGTCTGTTCACTGATGGATTTGATAACTAAGTCAATCATGGGAAGTGGTTTCCATCCCAATAAGTTGGTATGTGATGCCATCATTATGTAAAGATTGACTTAGTTATCAAATCAATCAGTGAACAGACCTCTGACCTGGCTTTAGTAGTGGAGTCGTATGACAGCTCAGTTATAGTGGCAGTGAGAGGAGAGGAGGGGAGGGGAGCTGCTTCTGGGTCTCTGGCAAGTATTCTGCCCCATGGGAGAGATTAGTCTAAATCCAAATAACTACTGGCAAGCACTGTCTGTTTACCTGCTGCCTCCCACTCGGGGGCTCCTCCACATATCTCTCTGATAGAGCAATAGCCCACTGTAGTGCACAGGGCACCAGGGGGCACAGGGATGGGACTCGCCTCTCAATCACTTTGGGACTTTCCATGTAGAGGCAGCATTAAACTGGAAGTATGAATCATATGTCAAACGCCAATGTGTGGCTTAGCATGCCGATTACATTACACAGTAGCCATGACCTCGTCATGCTGTTATTACCATGACAAGCCTGTTGTCACTTCACTGACCCCCTTCTCTGTGAAGACCTATGATCACACACAGCATAATGACATCCCTGTTGTGACATTGCGTGCAGACTTGCAGGAGTTTTATCAACATCAGAGCAGGAGGAGGGTGTGGGCTAGGTTATGGGCAGGTAATCGCTACAACCCAACATGATGAGGAAGGCTATAATATGTGTGAATCCTCTGCAGCATTTCAAACACAAGCTGATCCATGACCAAACGCCCACTGAGGGAAGAGAGGGTACGAAGCAGTGGTAGTAAAATTTCCACTGAGAGCTGAAAGGAGAAGTCAAAGCCGAGTCTATCACAAGCTCCGAAGAATCGTCTTCCCTCACAGTAACTGCAGCAACAGAAATATGACATGGCTGGCCGTTTTAATTGTGGCGGGTGGGGCCGTCTGTGGTGCTGTCTGTACACTGTAAAAAATATACAGTGGGGCAAAAAAGTATTTAGTCAGCCACCAATTGTGCAAGTTCTCCCACTTAAAAAGATGAGAGGCCTGTAATTTTCATCATAGGTACACTCCAACTATGACAGACAAAATGAGAGAAAACAAATCCAGAAAATCACATTGTAGGATTTTTTATGAATTTATTTGCAAATTATGGTGGAAAATAAGTATTTGGTCACCTACAAACAAGCAAAATTCCTGGCTCTCACAGACCTGTAACTTCTTCTTTAAGAGGCTCCTCTGTCCTCCACTCGTTACCTGTATTAATGGCACCTGTTTGAACTTGTCATCAGTATAAAAGACACCTGTCCACAACCTCAAACAGTCACACTCCAAACTTCACTATGGCCAAGACCAAAGAGCTGTCAAAGGACACCAGAAACAAAATTGTAGACCTGCACCAGGCTGGGAAGACTGAATCTGCAATAGGTAAGCAGCTTGGTTTGAAGAAATCAACTGTGGGAGCAATTATTAGGAAATGGAAGACATACAAGACCACTGATAATCTCCCTCGATCTGGGGCTCCACGCAAGATCTCATCCTGTGGGGTCAAAATGATCCCAAGAACGGTGAGCAAAAATCCCAGAACCACACGGGGGGACCTAGTGAATGACCTGCAGAGAGCTGGGACCAAAGTAACAAAGCCTACCATCAGTAACACACTACGCCGCCAGGGACTCAAATCCTGCAGTGCCAGACGTGTCCCCCTGCTTAAGCCAGTACATGTCCAGGCCCGTCTGAAGTTTGCTAAAGAGCATTTGGATGATCCAGAAGAAGATTGGGAGAATGTCATATGGTCAGATGAAAATAAAATATAACTTTTTGGTAAAAACTAAACTCGTCGTGTTTGGAGGACAAAGAATGCTGAGTTGCATCCAAAGAACACCATACCTCACACTCAACGTCAACAAAACTAAGGAGATGATTGTGGACTTCAGGAAACAGCAGAGGGAACACCCCCCTATCCACATCGATGGAACAGTAGTGGAGAGGGTAGCTAGTTTTAAGTTCCTCGGCATACACATCACAGACAAACTGAATTGGTCCACTCACACTGACAGCGTCGTGAAGAAGGCGCAGGAGCGCCTATTCAACCTCAGGAGGCTGAAGAAATTCGGCTTGTCACCAAAAGCACTCACAAACTTCTACAGATGCACAATCGAGAGCATCCTGGCGGGCTGTATCACCGCCTGGTATGGCAACTGCTCCGCCCTCAACCGTAAGGCTCTCCAGAGGGTAGTGAGGACTGCACAACGCATCACCGGGGGCAAACTACCTGCCCTCCAGGACACCTACACCACCCGTTGTTACAGGAAGGCCATAAAGATCATCAAGGACATCAACCACCCGAACCACTGCCTGTTCACCCCGCTATCATCCAGAAGGCGAGGTCAGTACAGGTGCATCAAAGCTGGGACCGAGAGACTGAAAAACAGCTTCTATCTCAAGGCCATCAGACTGTTAAACAGCCACCACTAACATTGAGTGGCTGCTGCCAACACACTGTCATTGACACTGACCCAACTCCAGCCATTTTAATAACGGGAAATGATGTAAATATATCACTAGCCACTTTAAACAATGCTACCTTATATAATGTTACTTACCCTACATTATTCATCTCATATGCATATGTATATACTGTACTCTACATCATCGACTGCATCCTTATGTAATACATGTATCACTAGCCACTTTAACTATGCCACTTTGTTTACTTTGTCTACACACTCATCTCATATGTATATACTGTACTCGATACCATCTACTGTATGCTGCTCTGTACCATCACTCATTCATATATCCTTATGTACATATTCCTTATCCCCTTACACTGTGTATAAGACAGTAGTTTTGGAATTGTTAGTTAGATTACTTGTTGGTTATCACTGCATTGTCGGAACTAGAAGCACAAGCATTTCGCTACACTCGCATTAACATCTGCTAACCATGTGTATGTGACAAATAAAATTTGATTTGATTTGATTTGATTGACCTACTGTGAAGCACGGAGGTGGAAACATCATGCTTTGGGGCAGTTTTTCTGCAAAGGGACCAGGACGACTGATCCGTGTAAAGGAAAGAATGAATGGGGCCATGTATCATAAGATTTTGAGTGAAAACCTCCTTCCATCAGCATGACAATGATCCCAAACACACCGCCCGGGCAACGAAGGAGTGGCTTCGTAAGAAGCATTTCAAGGTCCTGGAGTGGCCTAGCCAGTCTCCAGATCTCAATCCCATAGAAAATCTTTGGAGGGAGTTAAAAGTCTGTGTTGCCCAGCAACAGCCCCAAAACATCACTGCTCTAGAGGAGATCTGCATGGAGGAATGGGCCAAATTACCAGCAACCGTGTGTGAAAACCTTGTGAAGACTTACAGAAAACGTTTGATCTCTGTCATTGCCAACAAAGGGTATATAACAGAGTATTGAGATTAACTTTTGTTATTGACCAACTACTTATTTTCTACCATAATTTGCTAATACATTCATTAAAAATCCTACAATGTGATTTTCTGGATTTTTTTCTTCTCATTTTGTCTGTCATAGTTGAAGTGTACCTATGATGAAAATGAAAGGCCTGTCTCATCTTTTTAAGTGGGAGAACTTGCACAATTGGTGGCTGACTAAATACTTTTTTGCCCCACTGTATATGTTGATTCAATGTACAATTGTAAAGCAACCAGCTACAATAGGATTGTGAGTTTGCTCAACATTTGGGTATATAACGGAACAAACATATGTTATTAAGTTGAATTGTACGTCCGCTAAACTTAGAATTTTAGGTTGAGTGAACATACAATTCAACTTGAGAATTGATTCTACCTTATTTGCATATTTCCCAGTGTAAAATGTAACTCTTTATGACAATACATTACATGTATCATAAGGCCTTTCTTGGAGTGCTTAGTTACACCTAAGGCAGTGGTCTGAAACTCCTGGTTTACAGGCAACATCAAGCCTGCAAATCACATTTTGCTGGCTTGCAAAGTGATGTGAAAGGATATCCAACAATTTGAACTTTTAATCACTCGCAACCTGCTTTGAGAATGACTGCTGGGGTAGGGAAGATTGATTATTGAGATCACCCAAATCATATAAACTGTAAAAAAAAATGTTATTTATGTTTGTGTAGGATAATATTATACAACCAATCAATTTACATGCAAAAACACAGGTATTGAAACAAACAATTATAAGAAAAATAAACCAGCAATAGAGCATACTGGGAAATATGATAATGAGGCCACTTAACTCACAGAACAACGCTGATTAAGCAATTGGTTAAATTAGCCTTTTTACAGGGTAGATTATGGACTGTGTTGCCGTTTTAATTGCGACATACATTATTTTCCCATGTGTTAGCTGTCAGTCAAACCGTGCAACAGTTAAACCAAAACGAACCGAAGCTAACTAACGGTTAAGGTTAGGTATTAATTAAACATTGTTAAGATAAGGGTTAAGGTTTAGGATAGGGTTAAAACAAGTGCCTGGCATTGGGATTAAACCTGTGATCATCAGAGCCATAGCACCCTCAACCCCAACCTTGAGACGAATAGATGGTAAAAAGTGCTAGCGTTGCCCTATAGTGGACGGCAGGACATTTCCATGGAAATACAAAACATTTAAATGACACCCCAGGCCATAATTTCACAATTTCAATGAATTAGTCTTACTCTATGTCATGGAATTTTGAGTCAAAGAGAACCTATTTTTAAAAACAGTAATAAAGTCGTTTTTTGCATAAACTGGGAATGTGATATTTTTTGACTGATATTATTATTGTATTTTTTTTATATATATCTGCAAAGTAGTTAAAACGTTGTCAGCAACACTTTAAGGGGCACATACGCACTATGACATAGCTTTCGCCATAGAAGGCTCAATGAAAATGTATTAATAGTGCATCCTTCTACTGGTGCCCTCCACATAGGGTGTGTAACAGGCTTATGAGAAAAAATGGGAAATGGTTAATATAACTGTTACAACATCCGTTATTAAGGCTAACTGTTAATAGTTTATTGGTACTTAACAGGTCCTAATGGTGAAAATTACGTGACCCTTGTTGGCTATACAAAAAAGTGTCCAAACATGTTCATCAGCCATATAGATTTAGCTAGAATGGGTCATAACACACCAAATTACCGTAGAGAGTGACAACGTTGGATAATTAACTGTTTACAATGTGAGGCCAAAGTCTGAAATTATACTTAAAATCCCCCTGAAGATAAAATCACAGTTTTCATCTCACAATAAAAAACACAAGACAGACTTTTTTGCAACGCATTTATCTATTTTATAATGTCATCATTTATCCTTTTTTTCGATTTCTTTCACTAGATACAAATATTTGCAATTAAAATGATGAGACTTTAGGCTACCCTCTTGTATTGAAATACTTTGTTTTACCATTCAGGTGGCGAATTTGGCCTCCAATCCAAACTGTGCAACAGGTGTTCCTTCTTTTCCATGAATGGAAAAGGAACACACCTGGAAGAACTGAGGTAACCGGGTGATCGGCATCTCTGGGGAACGCTTCCACCCAGCCATCACTCATCAACAGTGAATATGAGAGGAAACCCATTTATAATCAGAAGAATGTTAACTCAACCGCGCCTAAAGCGTTCTCCGAAGTTTTTATGGAAAGTTAATGTGTCTTACATTGACATTTATTTGGACTTTTTTTAATATAGTATCTAAAATGGTCAATTGTGCCTTTAAATTAACACGTTTAGTCTGTGATTTGACCATTACATAGGAAGATATTCAACTGCGTAAAGTTACAGGATAAATCATCCCGAAACCTAGATTTGGTTAGATTAAGTTTTTAGATTAATATTTTTTCTCGGATAAATAGTTATATGATTGTGTAGGTTTAATTCATCTTGAAAGTATGACAAATTGTTCAGGTTATTGTTAATGTGTTGGCCTACATCTATTATTTTTCACGCAGGCAATACAGAGGCATTGCACCATGTCCATACCTATTGAAGATTGGTCTATGTGAACTGAAGAGTCAGTCAAACTGAGGGATTTCAGCGATTGGTTGGTTACCTGTCTCCTCAATCCGCTGCCATTCGATCCACATACCCTACAAGCTCTTTCAAAGACGCCCCGCTCGCGTTCACTCAATCTCCGAGTGCTATATGATCACAAACTTTTCTCCAATCCTGGCGATGTGTCAAGCTCTTTAGATATTCAAAACAACGTTATACGTCATCTGCGAAGGTGGATCATGTAGTGTTCCAATATTTATAAAGCGCAGTGCGAACCATACATTGTGGAGGAAAACGTTTGGAGTTTCTCGCTGCTGTCAGCGACTTGGTTCTACATTTAAGACGAGGTAAGACAAGGTACATCCCCTTCTTCAATATTTGAGTTGTTTTCTGTGGTGTTTTGGTGTTTTCTCACGCTTCAAACACTTTTAATCTAGGCTACTTTTTTAAAGGTATAGACTATTATTCATAGTCAGCATCCGCCTTGGATGCGTTGGCCAACTGTACTGTATTTCAATCAATGTGAATTTATCCCCCGCTTTTGTCTGATTTATTACCTACCATGCACTGTAAACGCGGGACGCCTTGGGGTTATTGAGCCCCCTGGACTGTATAAACGCACATAAATAGACAAGCCGGCGCATGTAACCTGTAAAAGTTTTGGGGCATACTTGTCCGTTTCTCTTCATTCAAGGGGGAGTAAATGGAGGAGGAATGAAGGAAAGTTCCAGTAGATATAGCCTATTTCATTTCGTTAAGCTTATTTCAACAATTTATTCTGCATAATTATCAGAAACCAGGCTTGCCTATAAAGATGTGTCTGACATCTTACAAGTGAAATAAATTGTATTAGAAACAATTTCAACCTAAAAGCTCTATGAACGTTTTTTGTTTGTTTCCAATGAAATGTTTTCTCTCTCCTGGACAGAGAAAAGAAGCACGCGTCAGAGTTTGCACAGTAGCACGTGGATGTTTGGAAATGTTCCTTCTGGAGCTCAGTCACTTGTCAGCGCTGCTCACAGCGCTCATGTCAGTGCTCTCCGCCCTGATCCTGCTTGCCGTCTCCAGGCAACTGTGGACTTTCAGGTGGACCATTATGCGGGACAAGGAGTGCAAATTCCCGCTACCCAATGGATCCATGGGCTGGCCGCTGGTGGGAGAAACTTTCCACTGGCTCTTTCAGGTATGAGGAATGTTGCGTTTTTACTAGCGTTCTAAGATAGGCTATCGGCCTTTACGCGACATATGTCACCATGCATGTTTTGAGATAAAGAATTTGTGTAAAAAAAAAGTTGCTTTATGTCATGCAATTAGTGTAATTAAAAGATTATGTAAACAAAAAAAACAGTACACAACGTATTAAAAAAAAACATTGGATCTCAGTTCAGTAGGCCTAGATAATGTGTCCATGGAACTATACATGTGTGGACTTGATGAGCGCATGTAATTCATTCTTGCGGTGAAAACAGACGTTTTCACTTCACTTCCACACCGCTTTCCTGTAGGAATGTATTATGCTTCCAGACTGGGCGTAAACTAAGAGACACGGGTATAGCCATAAGGCTACGCGCCCTCTATAGTACACGTGAAATTAACACCCCTTTATACAGCTTTTGTGTGTGTTTGTGTTTTATGACAGGGATCCAACTTCCACATCTCCAGGAGAGAGAAGCATGGCAACGTTTTTAAAACTCACCTTTTAGGAAAGCCTGTTATCCGGGTAACTGGTGCAGAAAACATCCGTAAAATATTGCTAGGAGAACACAACTTGGTCTGCACGCAGTGGCCCCAGAGCACCCGCATTATCCTGGGACCAAACACCCTGGTCAACTCTATCGGAGAGCTGCACAAGAAGAAGAGAAAAGTAAGGATGAAAAGAAGATTAGTAAAAACGATTAGTAAAATCGATTACATCAACATGTCTCATAAGCGTATAGTCTGCCGGAGACAACTTGGTGAGGCATGGTCATCTTCTAGGCCTGCAAACTGAACGCATCTTCAAAGGAAATGCAGAATAGGCCAACTTGCCAGAGAGAAATCAAGGAAATAAAATATGCATTTAATTTCCTTCTGTTGTTATTGAGTTTTTACATAGAGTATTGGTAATAAATATATAAGTATAGGGATAATTAATTTCGTCTCAAGTATTATTCAATTGTTGTCTGGAGTACCTTGTGCCAACCAGGTGCTAACTTTTTATTATGCTTTCCTTTCCTTTAAGATCTTAGCAAAAGTGTTTAGCCGCGGGGCCTTGGAGACTTACCTACCCCGCTTGCAAGATATTGTCAAGTCTGAAATTGCAAAGTGGTGCTCGGAGCCTGGCCCAGTGGATGTTTACGTCGCAGCCAAATCTCTCACATTTCGCATTGCAGTCAGAGTCTTGTTGGGACTGAAGATGGAGGAAAAACGCATAGTATACCTTTCTAAGATCTTTGAGCAACTCATGAACAACCTCTTCTCATTACCAATTGACGCACCTATGAGTGGCCTCCGCAAAGTGAGTAAAGCCTACAGCCAACAATGTTATAATGCTGTAAAATTATTCGCATATGTTATTTATGTTTTAATCATTGTTAAACGGTTTGGTTAATGCAGAGAAATTATTACCCCGAAATTATAACTCTTATATATTATCAATATCTTTACATGTTATCAAAAAACAATTGTAGCCTAAGTCATATTGTATGGTGTGGCATGACGAACTATTTTGCTTTAGTTAATAACTTGCATGGAAAACAACAAACTTGCACATCCAAATGTATTATTACAACCGAATGGGCAAGTATACATATAATAGAATGTCAAACACTGGATGGAAATGTCTCATTAAGGCAGATAAATATCGATAAGACTATGCTGATTTTTGTTTTCTTCTCAGGGAATTAAAGCCAGGGAAATCCTACATACGTGCATGCAGAAAATCATAGAGGAGAAAATGCAGAAACAACAGTCTGAGGAGTACTATGACGCTTTCGATTACATGTTGAGCAGTGCCAAGGAAAACGGACATGAACTGAGCATGCAGGAGTTGAAGGTAAATTATAGTTTTAAAAAACAGCCCAGTTTATTCATTCTGCTTTGGCTATATAACTGTAATACACAACATCCCACATTTTCCATTGTATAGTCTTAGTTGGAAGTTTATAGCCTAGTATTTTGAAATCACCAATTATTTACTTTGGATCACCAAAGCAAATGCCCAATATTGTAGCCTAAATAAAAGGTTAATTGTGTTCTGTCTCTGGTGTCTAGGAAACCGCGGTGGAGTTAATATTTGCTGCTCACTCAACTACGGCCAGTGCTTCCACTTCGCTTATTCTTCAGCTCCTGCGGCACCCCGCTGTGGTGGAGAAAGCCCAGATAGAGCTGGAGTCAGAGGGTCTCGGCAACGACGCACACAGCGCCCACAGCTGCTCCAGCAAAGAAAATGGTCTGAAATGTCCTCTTGCGATCGAACAAGGGGAACATCGGTCTCTAGACACAGAGGCCACCCCCTTGATGAATGGGAACGGGACTTTTCATTGCGCATCGGATGAAAATGAAGAGGCACCGTGTTCTCGGTCTCATATTCCTTGCTTAACTATGGAGAAACTGAGCCAGCTCCGTTACATTGACTGTGTCGTCAAGGAGGTGCTGCGATTTCTCCCGCCAGTATCTGGAGGATACAGGACGGTGCTGCAAACATTCGAATTGGACGTAAGTATATCATACGCGAGCTTCTTGAGCACGGCGGAAGCGCACTATGGAAGCTGACCTTAGAAAAACCCCATGAACAGGCTACACACCATTATGATACATTCGATCTACTGTGATATCGGGAAATTAGTCCCTCAACTGGCTAGAACATAAACCATTATTCGAAAGCATATTACAACGCTATTTCAGTATTTTAATTGGGTACAATGAGATCTATTCTAGTCGGGTTATTACAACTTGATTAATACTTATTAAATTACAATGGATTTATGTTTATCGTCTATGTGATATGTTGTGAGATACAGATGATACTGCCTTAACATTTCAGAAAGTCAAAGAGCATTAAATCTGACCATAAAGAGGTTTTCACTTGCCAATAGCGACTTTTTATCTTGTCAGGATTGTGTTGAAGTTTGAATTTTTGTTTTGTCTCTCTTCTTCCAAGGGCTACCAGATTCCTAAAGGATGGAGTGTGATGTACAGCATCCGAGACACACATGAGACAGCTGCAGTGTTCCAGAGCCCTGAGATCTTCGACCCAGACCGCTTCGGTTCCGAGCGTGAAGAGAGCAAGACTGGGCGCTTTAATTACGTTCCATTTGGTGGCGGAATAAGGAGTTGTGTCGGAAAGGAACTTGCCCAAATGATATTAAAAACCCTGGCCGTTGAGGTGATTGGCACGTGCAAATGGACCCTCGCCACGGATACATTCCCCAAGATGCAGACGGTGCCAATAGTCCATCCCGTCAATGGACTGCATGTGCATTTCAATTACGATAGCCTACTCCGATAGAGTTTAGATAAGTAATTGTGTTATTAAAGACATTAAGCTCATGAACTTTTCGCAATTACAATATTAAGTTATTAAATCAGAATACATAGTCAAGAAACATTTCCTCTTCGTTCCGAATATCGTGGAAATGGTAGATACATGGTGGTCATTGAAGAGTGGAAGCAAGGCATGGTGCCAGTGACCTTCGATGACCTGCTTATCGCCAAGATCGCCTTTTTTCACCCACTGGGAAAGGTGACGGGAAACTTTTGCTATTGTTCACGGACATCCGGGCGCTCACTTTATAACATGGCAAATCGAAAGATTATATATAATTTTTAAGCACCCTAATGCAATATATAATGGACGAGTAGGGCTTTCTTCTCAGAACAAACATTATCTGTGCTCAGGATGTGCGTCTATAATGTCCGTCTATAATGCGAAACTGTCTTACAGATCTTGCACTTGGTCTCCACGAAAAACATTTAGAAATACGTTCAAAATGTATGTGTTTATGTGCAGTAGGCCTATGTGAGTAGATATAAATGAGATATAGGCCAACATATAGGCCAACAGTAGGCTATGTGTGTGTATAAAGTTAAGTGTGTATAAAATGAAGTAGTACCAATAAGCTTTATTTATAGAACATTTCGGCTAAGTCTGTGTTAAGATGGAATAATTATGAATAGACCTAGTGATTTAGATATCATAAGACATTAACTAATGTAAAGCTTAGACCGTTAAAACAAACCATATAGGCCTAGAGCTTGTATTCGATTATTTAGAGGCTATACATCAACATGCAATTATATAACGTTACCTAGAGAATATAACCAATTATTATTATTATTATTATTATTATTACATGTGTCATCTTTATAAATAATCGCTTGTTGATTTTGAAGCATGATGGAAGCGCTGTGAAATGACTCAGTTAATTAAGATGGATTCATGGAAGGAGATAGCACTTTTTCTCCTTTACGGAGTGTGTATATACAGTATTTGTCCTATTGATTCAATATGTGTATTTTTTTGTGTATTGCTCGTATTATCTATAGAAAGATGTAAAGATTAGATTGCAAAAAGGTGTATTTTTTGCCATTGGATAGGAAATTCTACCATGACAAAATGTGCAATTGTTGCCATCATGTTAACCACAATGAATAGATTCCCGTTCTATTAAAAGAAAAATATGAACTTGTTCATAGATAAAATGGTTAAGGTTTTAATCATATGACATTTGAAAGTGTGCCAGTATTATCACAGTATAAGCCTATTCAATCGTTCATGACATATTGTATGTTTTTAATTGGATATGCCGAAATATAGTCAATTGTTAGCGTAAAGTGTAAAGTCTTATTCTTAATTGGGTCTGTTTTCATTCACCAACTCATAACATTAAATTCCATAACCAAAAGGAGATTTGCATATCATCTGACAGGCTCCGCCCTCGAAGATGAACTGAACCTGCAAGAGATTACACCTTCAGAGTGAACTCGGATGGCAGTGTGACCCTCTAGTGAACCAGTTAACTTTGCCCTATTGACCCTCAATTTAGTTGACGGCTTTGTTAGCTGCACTCCACAGGCTGTGATCACAACACCAATGATATTTCACAGCATCATTTTCACAGCAAAGAATGGTAAACCAATAGCTCACTATCTGAATTTCCTCTATAGATTACGGAAAGTATTTACCCCCCCCCCCACACACACACACACACACGCACACACACACCACACACTCTTACCAAGTTAAAACCAACAATTAAAATGACCCTTCTCAAATTATTTTCAAAAAGGTTGAAATTATGCTAAATTGTAGGCTATATTCCCTATAGGTTGATTGAGACATTGGAAAACCTGTATGAAATTCTGATCTCATTTGGCCTAGATTGAGAGATGGTATATTTATGACCTCAATTTGATTGTCATGATAGACAGAATAGATGACTGTCAGACTGTAATGACGCGAACCCCTCTCTAATTATGTGTTCTATAGGGCCCTGTAACTCGTTATTTGATGATGGACAGTGAACTTGGCGACATTTTGGCGCCGGAGTTCACACGGATGTCACCGTCCGTGTTGTAGGTCACATGCAGGTCAGCGCATGGGAATGGGATAGAGCGTCACTGCCCCCACCTCTGTTGGAATCGCGCTGCGGTCATGGGTTTTAAACAGAGGGTCCAAAGAGGACGGTGATTTGTAGAGTGTTAGATGGCATCGAAATTTCAAAGTAATATAGTAATTAACTGTAAGCCCATTGAGTAGCCTAAACTAAATACAAAACATTAATTCATTGCCGTTTGAAAAATATAAGACAATACATTGATATGCCTACACAGTGAACACAGAAGCAACGCTTCTCATAGCCTACTGACGCATGCGTCAAGCCTGGGTGTCCTCTTCGTGGGAAGTATAATTCATTTTCTAAAGTAATCGAGACCGATTAGTCTCATACTATGTAGACCCTAACACAACTACAGTGATGCGTGCACGCTGTAAATTAAGAACACGATATATTGGGTAAACAAAGAGGTCATTTTCAAAGCCAGAGGCTTGCATTCTGTTGTGGGGCTACTGTGTCAGTGGTAGCCTATGCGCACCCAAGAAATGGTTAAACATTCGGGCCTTTCCGCTGTGGGCGGAGCACGGGGCGCGCGAGCAAGAGCTGCACAATTAAAGATGAACTCTGAGTGAACTAATTTGTCTGACCCAAGGTAAGATGGGGCAACTAGTTGGGGGGAAACGGGCGTATAAAAGCGCAGAATGGAGGGTGAGACATACCAGTCCACTCCTGCGGTCCATCCGTACACTTCTCCTCGAGATGGGTTTCTACACGTTATTCGTAACATGTCTTTGCACTCTCCTGCTCCCACTCCTTCTGATCGTGACCGCAATGAAACTGTGGGAAATGTACGTCATTAGTGGAAGTGATCCAACCTGTCAGAGTCCTCTTCCTCCGGGTACCATGGGACTGCCCTTCCTTGGCGAGACGCTTCAGATGGTCCTACAGGTAACTGATGATGGAAACAAACTGAAAACTCAGTTCCTCCCTATATTTGCAGTGCAAACTCAGTTCCTCCCTATATTTGCAGCGTGCAGCAGGCTGCTATTGATTAGTTATTGTTGGGGTGATGCATCAGGCTCAAATGTCCTACCAGAAAACAGAATGCTATTGAATAAATTGAAGGATTGTTATGTAGCCTCATTCAAGCCATTTATATGAATGACATTTACAGTATCTATTCATCCATTTATTCTTCTTATTTATATTTCTAGAGAAGAAAATTCCTACAAATAAAACGTCAGAAATATGGATATATTTATAAGACGCATCTCTTTGGGAGTCCCACGGTGCGGGTAAGTGGTTCAGAACATGTGAAACAGATTCTGATGTCGGAACACAAATTGGTCGCGGCTCAGTGGCCAGCATCAGTGCGACTCATTCTCGGGTCGCACGCCCTCTCCAATGCGCACGGCGCGCTCCACAAGAGCAAGAAAAAGGTAGGAAATACGTAGAGTTGCCTACATGTCTGTGTAGGAAGCTCATGGTTTATGCTTACGATGAAAAACAAAATTGTAATTTACCTTGCCTTTTTACAGCGGTGTCCTTATAACGTGCCCTTAAAGCGCTCTCTCCTGTTTGCCTGCAGGCGATCATGAAAGCCTTTTCTGGAGAAGCCCTGAAAGAGTATATTCCTGTGATCCGGGAGGAGGTGAGATGTGCAGTGCATAGCTGGCTGCAAAGCGACTCTTGTGTGCTAGTGTACCCAGAGATGAAGCGCCTCATGTTCCGCATCGCAATGAGGATTCTGCTTGGCTTCGAGCCCGAGCAAACAAAGACCGATGAGCTGGAATTAGTGGAAGCGTTCAAAGAAATGATAAATAACCTTTTCTCCCTACCAATCGATGTTCCTTTCAGCGGCTTGTACCGGGTAAGTTGTCTGTCGATTGATTGATTAAAACAGCCCTGGCCTGCATCACATGGGGCTTCAGTGTGCGCGCAACATTTTTTTTTATCGATATTTTTCACCATTCAATTTAGGGTCTGAGAGCACGCAACATCATCCACTCAAAGATAGAGCAAAACATCAAAAATAAGCTGTCCAATATTGATAACAACAATAACTACAAAGATGCTCTGCAGTTATTGATTGAGAATGGAGAGAGGAACGAGGAGCGACTAAGCATGGAGGTAACCAGATGCCTTTCATTTAGCTATTTGATTCTATACACTGTCATTTACTCCATGAACCGTTCTTTATTTGTTTCCCTCAGGAGATAAAAGAGTCTGCCACAGAATTGCTATTCGGTGGCCACGAGACTACAGCGAGCACTGCGACCTCTCTGGTGATGTTTCTCGGGCTGCATGCACATGTCATGCGTAAAATGCGCCATGAGCTTCAGGAGAAGGTTGGTATCACTCTGTATCACCAAAAAACAACATGACAACATTGTACATGACACTTGATTCTTGTTGTGCCAATGACATGGCATAATATTTATTTAACATGATTTGAAACCATAAATAATTTGTTTACAAAGTCTTCCATGACAACCAAAGAATAGTCAATGGAGGCCCATCTTTTTTTTGGTTATGATGAGATTAAGTTGAGACACAACTCTCATTAAAGTATTTATACATTATATTCTTCCAAATCTAGGGCTATATTTAATTGATTGAATTTGCTGTACATCTCACTTGCGAGATTTATGTCCCCCTATCTATGTGTTTATAATATATACATATTTTTACAGCATTTGTTGGGAGCCCAATCTGAGGACAAACCACTGAGTATTGAGTTGTTGGAACAGTTGAAGTACACCAGCTGTGTCATCAAAGAAACTCTCCGTATAAACCCTCCTGTCCCTGGTGGCTTCCGTGTGGCACTGAAGACGTTTGAGCTCAATGTAAGTAAACCTATGTTGTAGCATCTGAAATTACATTTACACAAGATTTTAGGCTAAAAGTTTGAAGGAGGCATAATTGATTATGTTTTGAGAGCCACAAAATGGAAACCATGTACTGTTATAGTATATGCGTTTTTCTACAAATATATCATCGCAACATGGTAGCAGCTCTATGTATAATGATTGGAAGAAAATTGTTGGAAGTCATTGCCATTCCCACCCCACCTAACAACCTAAAGTGCGTTTCCTCAGGGATACCAGATTCCCAAGGGTTGGAAAGTCATCTACAGCATCTGTGACACACACGATGTGCTGGACACACTTATGAACAAGGAGGAGTTTCAGCCAGAGAGGTTCTTGGACAAGTCACCAGATGACTCCTCCCGGTTCGGTTACATCCCATTTGGGGGTGGTGCGAGGACGTGTGTGGGTAAAGAGTTTGCTAAAGTTGTACTTAAGGTGTTCCTGGTCGAGGTGGTCACCAGATGCGACTGGACTCTGTTAAACGGACCCCCGACAATGAAAACAGGCCCAACCGTTTATCCAGTGGACAATCTGCCCACAAAGTTCAGCAGATATGGTGACAAATGTATCCAGAACAACTGATAGTGAAAAATTCACATTTATGTAAATACACTTGTTAATATTTAAGATAGACATATCATGTATATTACATATATTTTGTAATAGAGATATTTATGTAAACCCCACTAGCATTGTAAAAGCAACATTTTTAGAAGCACTTCAGGTTGATGCACTTCGATAAGTTTTGAAACATAATTTTATGTATATTTTGAAATGTAATTGTTTTTCATCTGTACTTGATCTTTTTCATGCAGCTTAACTGTGTTGTTGCATTTGGAATGTTTTCAATAAAAGAAATGTACTATTATTATGAATAGTTGATTTTTCACTTTAAATCTGTCTATCAAAACCATTTAAATTTTCCCACATGACATTGATAGAGCTCAATGTTTTCATGTCAAATGCTCCTCTATCCCCAAATAAATCACTGTTGGTTCAATTGCTTGAAGAAATATACATGCGTAGTTATTGGCACCACTTCCTGTTATTGTATCACTCTATGGATCTAGTTGTATGCCTATTCATCTAGCACACGTCGGTGTACATTCACTCCATGCTACAATAACTATTACACTTACGCATAATAAGACCCCAAATGACGTTAGACAATGTCAACGGTGATGAATTTGAATCCAAAGGCGACACAGAGAGGGACAGGATGTTAGACCCTCCAGATGAGTGTGGAGAGGATAGGTATGTGACTTCATGGGAAGCCTGAAGGGGGAGTCTTAAAATACTAGTAAATATTTATCCCTCAATGTTGATTTAAAGTATTTTTGTGCTCTCAGGATGTTCTTTAAATGGCTTTGCATATACTTGATTTATTGATTTGTCCTTTTCTGACCATGATTAGACCGTCATAACAACCCTGCCTGGCTGCACAGTCAAGCCGAATGCACTGTAGTCAAGCCAGCTAAGCACGCACACACGCACGCACGCACGCACGCACGCACGCACACACACACACACACACACACACACACACACACACACACACACAGAGCTAATAGGCTGAACCAGGCTTTAAATAGGGCAAGTGTGGCAAAATAGTGGGCATGAAAATACAAGAAAAAGGAAAATATCCCTTAAACAGATACCTTCCCCCACTTGCTTCTCCTCATGTGGGTGAAAATGTGACTTTTCACTTTGTATCGGGGTGGATGAAAGCACTTATAATGTCATTTGCATGTCTGGTGCACTCTTGCCCCCTCGTTGAAACATATCAGTCCACCTAACTCTCAATCAGATTACCTATTAGCAGCCCATTGGTATTATTTATAATCAAGAGGGAGAGGCTTTTCAGAGGACGCCTCAGGGTCAAGGAGAGTTCAGTGATAAGAAAAGGGCCCTGGGGTTACAGTGATGAGGTTGGGGGTGGCCTTTCATCTGCCTGTTCAAATAGTTTGCTGATCAGTAAAGAAAAGTAAAACAATTGTCAGCAAGAAGGTTAATAGCGATATTTCATGCATTTCACATTTGAATTTCATCTTCTGTAAAAGGCTTTATTGGCCAATAAAAGTCACACCGCAAACAAGTATGTTCATGCTCTCTTAGAACTCTTGCTCTCTACTCGTGTGGGCTTTGGTTCAAAGACACTTTGAAAGCAATAAGGGACAACGACTTGTGAAATGAGAGGTAGCAGAGAGGAAAAGGCGAAGCGAGAGGCGAGAGGTTTTACTCTGCCTAAAATCTGTACACTAAAATAAGCCCACGAAGTGAGGAATTTTTGTATGGTCAATTAGTTTTGAATTTGGTTAACAAAAATTGTAATTGCTAATTTGCTGCATGAGGCTTATTTGATGGAATATAAGTTTCTCAGTTGTTGAAGCTTAGCTTCTTACAAATTCACTGATATAAGTGGACGCATGTGTAATTTCGTCAAATTTATATACAACATTAAATATCGGAGTTGTGCCTGTTGTCACCGAGATAGACAGAGGACTCATCATGTAAACTCAGCAAAAAAAGAAATGTCCCTTTTTCAGAACCCTGTCTTTCAAAGATAATTTGTAAAAATCCAAATAACTTCACAGATCTTCATTGTAAAGGGTTTAAACACTGTGTCCCATGCTTGTTCAATGAACCATAAACAATTAATGAACATGCACCTGTGGAACAGTAGTTAAGACACTAACAGCTTACAGACTTACAGCAATTAAGGTCACAGTTGTGAAAATGTAGGACACTAAAGAGGCTCTGAAAAGAGACTCTGAAAAACACACAAAAAAGATGACCAGGATCCCTGCTCATCTGCATGAACGTGCCTTAGGCAAGGCATGCTGCAAGGAGGCATGAGGACTGCAGATGTGGCCAGGGCAATATATTGCAATGTCCGTACTGTGAGACGCCTAAGACAGCACTACAGGGAGTCAGGACGGACAGCTGATCGTCCTCTCACATGGCAGACCACGTGTAACGACACCTGCACAGGATCGGTTCATCCGAACATCACACCTACGGGACAGGTACAGGATGGCAACAACAACTGCCCGAGTTACACCAGGAACGCACAATCCCTCCATCAGTGCTCAGACTGTCCGCAATAGGCTGAGAGAGGCTGGACTGAGGGCTTGTGGGCCTGTTGTAAGGCAGGTCCTCACCAGACATCACCGGCAACAACGTCGCCTATGGGCCAGACAGGACTGGCAAAAAGTGCTCTTCTCTGACGAGTTGCAGTTTTGTCTCTCCAGGGGTAATGGTCAGATTCGCATTTATCGTCATTGCAGGCAATCTCAACGCTGTGCGTTACAGGGAAGACACCCTCCTCCCCCATGTGGTACCCTTCCTGCAGGCTCATCCTGACATGCTCTTCCTGACATGTCCCTCCAGCATGACAATGCCACCAGTCATACTGCTCGTTCTATGCGTGATTTTCTGCAAGACAGGAATGTCAGTGTTCTGCCATGGCCATCAAAGGGCCCAGATCTCAATCCCATTGAGCACGTCTGGGACCTGTTGGATCGTAGGGTGAGGTCTAGGGCCATTTCCCCCATAAATGTTGGGAACTTGCAGGTGCCTTGGTGGAAGAGCGGGGTAACATCTCACAGCAAGAGCTGGCAAATCTGGTGCAGTCCATGAGGAGGAGATGCACTGCAGTACTTAATGCAGCTGGTGGCCACACCAGATACTGACTGTTACTTTTGGTTTTGACCCCACCCCCTTTGTTCAGAGACACATTATTCCATTTCTGTTAGTCACATGTCTGTGTAATTTGTTCAATTTATGTCTCAGTTGTTGAATCTTGTTATGTTCATACAAATATTTACACATGTTAAGTTTGCTGAAAATAAACGCAGTTGACAGTGAAAGAATGTTTCTTTTTTTCTGAGTTTATATCACCCATTTTAACATGGATATTAAAATTGAGGGCTTCCACCATTTTAAAGTAGTCAACTGGGTGGGAATTCCTATGAGTTGGGTGCAATCAGCCAATGCAGAAGAAAATTGAGATAGCCTCAATGGCGCTGCCCATGCTGTCACAGACGCTATAATGCACAGATAGAAAGATGAGTCCTCTATTTATCTCAATGGCCTGTTGTTCACATGCGTATTTGCCCTCTCATTGTCTAGAATGGTCCCACCTGATTTGGCTTATTCCTGCCTGCCTTCCATTTTTGAGGACGTGTCTTTCCATTGTTAGAGAGGTCACTTGACTATCATGTCAATATAATAGGCCATCTCTGGAGGTAGCCAGTGCAGATGGAGGATATGATAGGGCTCCTAAAACATCAAGCCCAAAGTTAGGTAATGCCACCCTTTAGTCCCAAAGGAAATTATAACTGACCCTGTAACCTCCCTCTGAAATCATGTCACTTGTATTCTAGTATGGTACAAAAGATATACATCAATAATGATTTCTTTATATAGCCGTTCCAGGTCATTGAGAGTTAACAGTTAATTACAATAATGAGGTAAGAGAGCAGTCTTTAGAGAAATTTACCCGCCCACAGACGGATTACACAAATCCACTCGCTTGTTGCCTCTTTTGGAGATGTCAGGGCTAGGGATTTGACTTTGTGTTTGAGACTTTCTTTTACAGCATTCAAGAGTCAAAGGTTCTCAAAAAAATAAACCAATAATTCAGAGGAAATAGAAACGTTACTGTAACAAAGTTTACTAAACTTTACAAGAAGCTGACAGGAAATACCTTCAGAATAACAAGCTGCCAGGAAAAACTTTCAGAAGGACAAACATCTTAAGGATGTAAGCAAATGTTGTTCAGATTTCAAAATGTTATAAAGACCATGTTGTTTCATATGTATGAAAATGATGAGGTTCTCAAACAATGAGGTTATATCCAAGCCACAAACAATGCTCTAATCATGTGACCCAGTAAAAGGGAGATATAGATAAACAGAGAGAGACAGTAAGAAAGAGAGAGAGAGAGAGAGAGAGAGAGAGAGAGAGAGAGAGAGAGAGAGAGAGAGAGAGAGAGAGAGAGAAGAGAGAGAGAGAGAGAGAGAGAGAGAGAGAGAGAGAGAGAGAGAGAGAGAGAGAGAGAGAGAGAGAGGAAGAGAGACAGCATCCTGCTGTGACCTTAAACAGAAAAGGACACAAGCTGTTCACACAGGAGGAATAAGGCGCAAATTAAACAGGGATCTGCCAAGGTGAGAGATAATTATTGGCTATGTCAGACAACATCTGTTATTGCAGCATTCCAGAAGTCAGCTTCTCTGAGGACAAGCTGAAACCTCCTCCAGAGTTCATGACTGACAAAGGCCTCTGGCTGTTCCCACTGGAGTTCACCCTCCTCCATTTCCATCATAATATAGAGCATCTGGCATGATAGTGGAAGAGAGGAGAGATTAAGAGATGATACTCCACACATTTGTATGTGTGTGTGAGGGTGTATCAGACAGGTGTGTAGGGGTTCGTATAGGGCACGTGTCAAACTCATTCCACAGAGGGCTGAGTATCTGCAGGTCTTCGCTCCACCCTTGTACTTGATTGATAAATTAAGGTCACTCATTAGTAAGGAACTCCCCTCACCTGGTTGTCTTGGTCTTAATTGAAAGGAAAGAAAAAAAATCTGGAGACTCTCGGCCCTCCGTGGAATGAGTTTGACACCCCTGGTATAGGGAGGACAGGCTCATAGTAAAAGCTGGACCAGCATCAATAGAATGGTATCAAGCACATCAAATGCATGGTTTCCATGTGTTTGATACCATGCCATTCACTCCATTCCAGACATTATTATTAGCTGCCCCCCTTCACTGGCCTCCTGTGGTGTGGTGTGGTGTGGTGTGGTGTGTGTGTGTGTGTGTGTGTGTGTGTGTGTGTGTGTGTGTGTGTGTGTGTGTGTGTGTGTGTGTGTGTGTGTGTGTGTGTGTGTGTGTGTGTGTGCATGCATCATGTGTGTGTTAGCATATCTTATGATCTTGTACATATTTGTAAGGAATATATGTTGTTTACTTGTGAAATGGCTAAAGTTATTGAGCTACAGTTTTCAACATTTTCATGTTAGCAGTTTACCCATAAAGACTCACCCTGTAAACTTTTGGTATTTGTTGCTTACAGTCAGAGTGAACTCCCAGCCCTGAAGCATGGTAAAATGAGATGGGAAGCATGCATTTCATCGCCAAATAACTGCAAAAACTTGTTTCGTGGCAGCCTGTGCCTCAAGGTCAGGCAGAGTTCATTGAAAAGTAAAAACAATCCAAGCTAAATCAACTATCTGAGGGTTACTGTTTTTGTTTCCTAAAGTTTTGCACATGGAGGACAAAATAAGAGCTGTGAACCCTCTTTGACAAAGCAGAAACAGAGTGGGAGGATGAACTGCAAGAGCCCTCATGAACTCTCATATCCATCAGAGCAAATAAACACCTTGTGTCTCGGACGGGGTTGTTTATGCTATGAAATCCTGTGTGGGGTTGATATACACTGTACTACCGTGTGCCACATACCAGCAGAGGTTCAAAAGTTCATCTAAACCATGAACTCTGTCAGGGCACAGCAGGCAGTTCCACCCATGAGTCAAATAAAAGAGAGACAGAGAGGCTCGAAGCAGCATAAAACAACCCGGAAAGTGCTGCACGCCACATTCAAGGGCAATGACAGGTGAGAGGTGTCACAACTCCTGCCCCCTTCCTCCCTCCCTCCTGTCCTGTCCATCCCCCCTCATTGGTTCACTTTATGACCCTCTGACGCCCCTCATGCCCCCTTTAGGAGCACAAATACAGTCACTGTGAATGAAACTCAAGCGTGGCTGTTTGATCAGTCCATTCAGTTGTGTGGCGTGTGTGTGCTTTAGGAGAAGAGGGTCTAGGACTATGCTATGGTGAGGGACAGACATTCTTTCCTAGGTTGTGTTCATATGTGCGTCTGTGTGGTGTGTGTCTGTCTAGGATGGGCCAGGGAATCAAAACAGAGGGGCTATGACCCATATGTATTTGTTTAAAGATGAGATTTGTGTCACCTCCGGGCCCAAAACGCAGCCTAGCAGTGCAAACCAGCGGCAGGCATAACTGGTTCTGGAATGAAAACAAACCCTTTGCTGTTGTTACAGCTAATTTGCTAATGTTTATACCGGCTTATCAAAGAATACAGAGTGTTTAACTCGATCAGTGTACCCTACAGGTTTTCACATAACATGTTGTTCATAGCTGACCTCGTCCTATAACGTCTTAATAGGCCTTTTCATTTGCTTAAAATTGTTTTTGTTTTTAAGAGGGTTTATGGTTTATTGCCTTTCACATAAGAGAGGAGGGGCCACATAAGTGAAGTTGTCTATTCTTAGTTCAGGCAGGGGTTACATAAGCTTTGATCAACATTTTTACCAGAAGTCTTAGTCTACCAATTGTTTTCGTATATGTTGAAAGAAAACCCAGACTGCTTGCCTTTGAAAGCATTTAGCAGATACCACTGATGGTCTAAGTGCAATGACCTGAAACTGCCCCTGCATGTTCGCTGTTTGGATAAATATCCCTCTATTAGGAATATCCCTCTATTAGGAACAAGTGCCTTGAAAGCTGCATTGCTTTCTGGGGAGATCTCTACTCAGAGCTTTTAAGAAAAGGTGGTGCACTTGACTGGCAGGTAGACTCTTTAAGAAGCCTGCCTCATCCATCAGGTACACAGTATGACGGACAGTTATATTTAGCCGTTGTGGTATGTGAATCTGTGTGCATGAAGAGTGCTTCCAAAAACTCCTCTCTGTGAAAAGGTTAATTTGCTTTTCCTGGCAGGCGTAGGCAGCCTGATATAACAGCAAGAGGGGTATTTTAAACAGTCTGCTTCCCTCAGACAGCTGCCATGGTGGGAATTGAACTGCAGCAACGCAGCAGCAGAGCTGCAAAGGGAGGGAGGATGACCAGGTCACACAGCGGGCACGGGGATACGCCTGGGACACTGCAGCGACGCTTCATTCCCATACTGTAAATACAGACAGACAGTCTCTGGCACACATACACGCGTTAATGCACAGGGGGAAACCATGGACAGCCATGCACACATAAGCTTTGTATGGTTTGTTGTGGGCTGATATGTTAGATATAATGTGCATTAAATATTGAAATGATTTATAGGTCACTACGTGCATTGTATTTTTTTATTCATACATTGACAAAAAAAGCTGGAGACTAAAAGCATTCACTCCAGTGGTTTGGTACATCCACTACACTATTTTCCAGCTTCTTCTGTTTCTCATTGCACTAAAATCCAGGTTAATACACATCACCACAATCCATTAGAGGGAACCCCCATCTCCTCCAGATTCTGGCCACACATTCATCATCTGATTTCACTTGTTCCAAGGCCGAGCAGCAAGTCATCCATCATTGCCATGTGCTCGTTTCATTATCACCAATCTCTCCTTTTCACCCCCAGAAAACATCTAGCTTGCTGTAAAGCTGAGAGAGAAAGAGAAACCAGCAGCTCAGTGAATAGTGAGCTACCTTCCATCTTCATTTGTCAGAAAGGAATAGTACTACGTTCCAGACCCTTTTGAGGGTCTTGCCAAAAATCAGGAAAATTAACACTGTTGAACAGGTCATGTTACAGCAGGTATTGCACTTGGCTTTGGCCTTGTCAGTACATATCTCATTTAGGTGTGAATCAACAGTCAGTGTCATACAGGTGTTTCTTATCTTTACTGAATCTGATAGATGAATTATACATTTAATGAGAAATGTTATCAGAAATGTCATGATGGCACAATATGTTTGCAAGCAGGGTGGTGTGAGCTGAAACTGGTGAAGTTGATTCATCTCAAAAACAGAGCCAAGTCCAATAAGTTTCTCAGGGTCAAAATGAGAGGCAGGGGATGCATAACAGAAAATAATCTCTGCAATACATTCCCAACACATAACAAAACTGAAAATATGGTATTTAAGAATATGAAAGGAGCATTTTCTCACAGGTCAGACTTGGCTTACTCTCATCATTGCTCTCTCCATCTGTGGAAAGTTCCCCAACCCCCTTCCCTTCTTTCCAACCCCCACCTGCACATGTCCCTCCTTCCTTTCCTCCCCCTCTCTCAAGAGCGGAAAGGCCTCGGTCTCTGAGAGACTCACGGCAGGATGCTCTATACACAGTGTAATTACAACCAGAAGCAGCGGTGAGTGTGAAAGCAGCAGATAACATCAGGTCACCCAGCGTGCAGGAGTTCACACAGAGCCCAGTGGAGTGGCAGCAGCTGAGTTATGGCTCCGTATTTTAACTGCTCCAGCCTGGTCCAGCCCTACGCTACATCCCCATTCACTGCCCACACCCACTGTGATACAGCAGCAGGGAGCAGCATGGTGTAGGGTTAGAAACGTTAGTCACAGATTGCAATGTCATACATAGACAAAGAAAATGTTCAAGGATTTGGGGATAGAGATTTATGTTCATTGTAAGATAAGAACACAGCCGGACGCACACATACGCAAGCACGCGCACATCCACGCGGTCTAGTATAGCAGGTCTGTATCTATTTGCAGAACTCTGACAAATTCAAAATAACTTAAACTTGTCCTCTCTGGTAATGCTCAACCCCAATTGTCGTCTGTCCCCCTAGGTGGTTGGAGGTTGAAAAAGGTTGGGAGAAATGACGGCTGTGGAGAGCAGTGACCCTGCACTGTTCCCTGTCAGACTGCTGGATTTATGGCCCATCACTGTGAAGGGGAACTGTTTGTTTAGACACCACAAATCCTTAAAATGTCCACTTCTGGCACTTACTCACTGATGTCACAACAGTCAGAACTGTTATACCTGTGTACGCGGGAATCTACTGTAATTATGTATTTGCCCTTTAACCTGTTACCTGAGAAATGATAGCAAGGAACCAGCAGAAAGTACCATACCAGATTATACTGGGTGCTAGATAGTTCAGTTGACCATAAAGCGACCATAAAAAATCTGTGTGCTACTAATAGCGTTTTACTTGAATAATTGTCTGAATAAGACTATTAATCTTTATTTTTTAACCTTTATTTAACTAGGCAAGTCAGTTAAGAACAAATTCTTATTTTCAATGACGGCCTATGAACAGGGGCAGAACGACAGAACGACATATTTGTACCTTGTCAGCTCAGGGATTTGAACTCGCAACCTTTCGGTTCCGAGCCCAACACTTTAACCACTAGGCTAACCTGCCGCCCCTATTAACATTACTCAAACTTTTAACACTGATAAAATCTTAAGTAAACACATAAATCTGGACTGAGAGCACATTTACTGCTAGCAATCCACCCAATAGGCTACCACAAGTACAAATACACACATGCTCCCTGGCACACACTCTCACTCACGCACACTGCCCCAATCACGCACTCTCCCCTCTAGAGATGTGACAGAGTTGTTCCTCGAAAGTTCAGCAGTGGGTCAGTGTGGACATTACTCTCCTGGCTTCCCCCACACACTCACAGGCTCAGTGCTCACACACCCACTCAAACATAACCACACTCTCATTCCCCTCCTCATGCCTCATCAACTTGACTGGAGGTAACTATAAATATCAAGATATCAGTGCCGTTGGAAAATGTTTTTTTGGGAGTGTTAAGTGAGGAATTGGGGGGTGGGGTTAGCTGGCGTGATCCTGAACTTTTGATTTGAGTGCATATTGGAGGGTGTGTGAACAATATTCTGTGTTTCCCCGGTCTCAAGTGGCAGTTTTAATAAGCAAACGAGGTCACCTTGAGGCTTCAGACTTTCCTTTTTGTTATTTAGTTTACACAACCATTCAACTGAATCATCTGACATGCCTTTCAATTGGCTTCTAATTAGACAGAGAATGGAAGTAACCTCACCCAACCCCATGTAACACATCTTATCTACCTCAGGTGCATTGCCTTCAATCACCCATACACAAAATATTCTGCAGCAAGAGCTTGTGTGACAAATCTACTGCATGCTGAAATATCATCTGACACGCTTGCTGTTCAGAGTGAAGAATAGCAATTCCAGGACCTCAAATCAATGGTGGGTGAAAGCCTCCAGCTCAAACATACAATAATGATGGAAGCAGACCACAAAACTTTATTTCAACTAGGCCAGTCAGTTAAGACCAAATTCTTACTAACAATGACGGCCTACCGGGGAACAGTGAGTTAATTTGCCTTGTTCAGGGGCAGAACAACAGATGTTTACCTTGTCAGCTTGGGGGTTCGATCCAGCAACCTTTGGGTTACTGGATCGTTCTAACCACTAGGCTACCTACCGATAATTACTTTAAGAAGCATAAGCACTTCAGCTCGCATTAGGACGTAGAGTTATAAAATTGAAGTGCATTCAAGCTGTTTTGAGCTTGATATTAGGCTAACCCACATACTGTATAAATTATACATACATTAATTCAATACATTTTCATTTCAATTCAACACCTCATTTCCACAAACATTTGTTGGAGATTGTTTATTTACTTCAACAGGGAATTTCTGTGCTGGCAAGCATACAGTGTCAGAGGAATATAAATCAAAACAACGATTAAGGTTTCAACTCTTCAACTCACTCCAACTGTTTGCTGAACCGGTGGTACGGGCCAACTGCCATAATTATAAGTGATGGGGGGAAAAAAACATTATGCGGTTACTTCATTCTTTGATGAGAGCTTCTGGACGATATGGTTGTTCGGGGCCTCTCCTGTCTGCGTCAATGGTGACACAATCACCTCACTAGTGTAAAAGGCCAAATGTGACCTGAGTTTAGGCAGTGACCACTATAATTACTTATAAACAGTATTAAGATATAAAAGATTCAAATGTCGATGAACATTACAATGCAACCCTGTTCCATGTCATTCTCATAATGATATTATTATGCAAGCTACCATTCACAATTGGTGTTACTTCCCGCCATTAACTATTTATAACTCCGGAATCAACACAATGTAAACCAATTACCTTGAATACTGTACACATCGTCAACAATGTCAATATAGATATTTACACATAATCTGTATTCACATTCTAACTAGCATATGATCTGTCCAGCAGAACACATAGAAATTATATTTATATGGAAACTGAAACAAGCCCTTTGAACTTCAGTGACTTGATTTATAAACGTTGCGTACACACAAAATATGCATGCCTGTTCTCACACAAAAGTTGGTATTTATAAAAACTGAACTTTACATGAGAAAGTGCCATCCTTCCGCAAACTTTAGACCATGCAGTTTCTAGTGGTTGAAGTCCTGCATTGCAAGAAAGCAAAAGTAGCCTAGTCGTAGCCTTATGAATATGTGTCGTCATATTTTCACAACAAAAAACAGGTAGGCCTAGCTAAATAAGCTGCTATCATTTTCCATTAGTGATAACAGAAAAAAAATCAATGCATCATCACATTCTAAAATAATTTGAAATAAGGCATATATATATTTGCTATTATTTATTTAATTTCCACAATCATTTCACCTTTGCTGGTTTCGAAATAGCCTACAGGCAGACAAGTTAAGATGGGACGAATGGTAGTTTATCACTCATTTAAAATTGTACCCACTTCCCAGTAGTAAATAGATAAGCGATTTCAAGCAGCCTATTTTGCTCTACGCGATCTGAAGCGCAGTTTAACAGTAAAACAGATGGTTCACGGGCTACGTCCGAGTACTGTAATGTGAAATGTCTAGTGTAGATATTTAATTTACAAACATAATTACATATCATCCATCGCAGAATAAATTCCTCACATTTTCTGGCCATGAGTTTATGTCCTTGTAGTAGCCATACAACAAATTACCACACGCATCTCATTTAACTGGGATTATTAGTTAGAGCAAAATTATAAATAGCCTGTGTCCGACAGGGTGCTTGGTTTAGAACATACAGTAGAATTTGACAGGTGAACAGACAGTTGATATTTTGCATTGAAGTGTGTAGGCTACCACTAAGGTCACTGTTTACATTTTACAGAGTAGACAATGTATCAGAATTCGCGGGCAGTACAGCATATTTAGGTTCGGGAAAAGGTTCATGCAAAACTTTGCATTTAAAAACGATCTGTTTACAGGTCCACAAAAACATGCAATTGTTTGTCTTTCAGAAAATTTCAAATACCCAGATTTACTCCACCTCAAAAACACCCATCATAAACCTTTTGTGATGACAATAACGCCCTTATTTTCAGTATAGTTTGAAAGTATTGGAATTAGGCCAAGACAATATCTAAAGGAAATAGCAATACAAAAGAAAACATTTAGCCAATCCCTCCAAAGACATGTGATCAAGGTCACCATTGCTATTTCCTTTAGATACAGTCTTAGTCCAATTCCAATACTTCCAAACTATACAGAAAATAAGGGCATTATTGTCATCACAAAAGGTGAATGATGGGCATTTTTCAGGTGGAGTAAATGCTTGGTCAGTTATGACAGGTCTGATTTACAATGGGAAATCTGCATATGAATGGCATGTGCCAAGTTAACTGCATGCACAAATATATTGAGATTTTTCAGAAATGGCGCACGCGGCTATTTAGTGTTAAATGTACGCAACAATTATAAATTAAGTCCCCGGTGGCTACTTGGCAAAGTAGAAACTGAAAACTTTGGCAGTAATTGTAGTTCTCTTCCATTTGATACCACATGATTACTTGATCAATTCACTGCGGTTAAACTACGATTTTCACTGTGAAGTACAAAAAGTATCACACATACAAAGAGAAACAAAATAACACGAAAACATTGTAAACATGTGTGCCATTCCCTGTAAAAATGGACCACCATCCATCACGGCATGACCCGTCCTTGCTTCACCATGGAAACAGCACACCGGGTCACTTGTGAGAAAGCACTTGTGTGTGGACAGGCTTCGAGAGTCTCTCCTGTCGGATTGCCTCCGACTGTTCTCTTGTTCAAAGAGTGAGTCACTGATTGTGGTTGGTTTTCGATTGGTCCTCTTCAAACAAGTGCGTCTATATAACAGAACACAAACCAACCCCCCAAGATACAGAATGTTAAGCAGGTATTACATTTAAGATCATTGTAAACTTGCATTTGGATAGGGGGCGTAACTAGTCTCACCTGACCATCCTTCTCAATCCCGTCTCAACTATTGGAAGTCTGGAGAACATCAATACTGGATTTTCATTTGAATGGGAGCGCTGGCCTTCAGAGCTTGAATTTGCCCACAGGAGAGGCATTTCCTTGTTTTTCATTTTTTTATATTTCCCTACAGTGTCAGACATAGGCTTGCTAGCTTGTTTTAAAAATCATAGTCACAAACTCCGTTTGGAGCACCACCGATGCAAAACATGTGATGGGTTGCAACAATCATACCAATCACTAGTTATACTCCACCCCTTTATATTTTCTTCCTGAGGAGAACTTCGCCAAGCTTTCGAAATACAGTACAAGTAAAATTTTGGACACACCTACTCATTCAAGGGTTTTTATTTTGACCATTTTCTACATTGTAGAATAATAGTGAAGACATCAAAACTATGAAACATATGGAATCATGTAGTTACCAAAAAAAAGTATTAAATCAAAATACATTTTATATTTGAGATTCTTCAAAGTAGCCACCCAAATGTCAAGAACTTTTTAAAGTTTCTTCAAGTGCAGTCGTAAAAACCTTCAAGCACTATGATGAAACTGGCTCTCATAAGGAAAACCCAGAGTTACCTCTATTGCAGAGGATAAGTTAATTAGTTACCAGCCTCAGAAATTGCTGCCCAAATAAATTACCTGAACTCTGTGAAGCACAGACACAACATCAACTGTTCAGAGGAGACTGCGTGAATCAGGCCTTCATGATCAAATTGCTGCAAAGAACCCACCATTAAAAGGACAACAATAAGAAGAAGACTTGCTTGGGCCAAGAAACACGAACAATGGACATTAGACCGGTAGAAATATTTTCTTTGGTCTGATGAGTCCAAATTTGAGATTTTTGGTTCCAACCGCTGTAAACCGCTGTATCTTTGTGAGACGCAGAGTAGGTGAATGGGATGATCTCTGCATGGATAGTTCCCACCAGAGTGGAGGAAAAGCAGCCAACAAGCTCTCAGCATGTGTGGGAACTCCTTCAAGACTGTTGGAAAAGCATTCAGGGTGAAGCTGATTGAGAGAATGCCAAGAGTGTGCAAAGCTGTCAAAGCAAAGGGTGGCTCCCTGGAAGAATCTCAAATATATTTTGATATGTTTAACTAATTTTTTTCCGTTACTACATGATTCCATGCATTCTGCCATAGTTTTGATGTCTTCACTATTGGTCTACAATGTAGAAAATAGTCAAATAAAGAAAAACACTTGAATGAGTAGGTGTACAAACTTTTGACTGGTACTGTACATGAGAAGCTCGACGTCCGAAGCTAGGGGGTAATTTACCCAATATAATGAACAGAGTTATGATCCTACCTTGGTCTCTACAATGCGGTGGTAAGCATGGCTGCTGAGCTCATCCAGTGTCTCTGTCACAGGTTTGTTAAGTGTCTCAGGGAGAAGGAGACCCAGGCAGCCAGCAGAGATCCCACTGAGACAGAACACCAGGAAGGGCATAGAGGTGTGTAACTCTCTCTGAAACACATAGCAAACAAAACACAGCTTAAGCTTGAGGGGTTCAAATGAATACCATACATTATGACAGAAGGCAAAAGAAAACTTCAGTTTACCACAATTTGAACACTTAGAAAGCCCAAAGTGGTCCTCGTACTTGATTACAATTGTGAAAACAAAAAAAGACTGATGATTTTTGTCCCTTGTCATATTAATGATATTCTGCTGACGTACCATAGAGGGCACAAAAGGGGCCAGGATCCCCCCAACTCTGCAAGACATTGAGCAGACCCCAAGACCAGCATTCCTGAGATCAAGACAAAGCACTTATTATTTAAACACCTCTCCAACATACCATACAAAACCATATTGCATTGTGAGAATTGACACTCATATTACACAAGCAAAAATGGGAGAATAGCACCCTCTACTGTACTTCATAGACGTAATTTAGTGGAATCTGTTTGCACTGCACTCACCTTACAGCAGTGGGGTATAGTTCAGTAGTGTAGACATACACTATGTTGAAAGCCGCACTGACCAACAGCTTTCCTAACAAAGCTAAAGAAGTAGCATTGAACAATGCCCCTAAATAATAAACAAATAGATTAATAAGCAAAATAATGAATCAAAGCTATTAATATACTGTAGATGGAATGCCCTTACCAGCATTTACTGGAACCAACATGGTGCATAAACACGACAAGCCAGCTAAAGCCAGAAAGCTGGCCATGGTTTTCCTTCTCCCAGCCCTAAAAAACAGGCACAGATTCCAACTGTTTAGCACAGCTGAGGAGAATATATGGTCTTGTGAAACTATTACGATTCAACTTCTGAATTATTAACCATAAATCAAGACATTTATTCAGTGCACCACTGACACTTCAATTCATAGAATATCATCACAGGTGGTGAGAATCTTACCACTGCTTGTTTATGAAATAGATACAGAGAGGGTAGGCTGGGAGCTCCACTAGTCCATACATGGCAACACTGAAGTAGCGGTTCCCACTGTCCTCACTGGCATTCATGGTCAGCCCATAGTACACCAGGCTGCAGGAATACCTAAAGCACATCCACAGACAGTGTCAATCTAAGTTTAGTTGTTTAAAGTCTTCAGTGTGAAAGGACTTTAAAACAACGTATACTGAACGTACGCACCGTTGTGAGCTGTTGATACCGTCTGTGCACTATTAATGACATTGCAAAAAGCGAGTCCCTCTTGTTTCCCAGTGGTTCAGCTCATGATGTGCTAACTCACCAGACATACATGAGCACCACGGTTCTCCAGCGGAGCACTGTGTGGGTGAACAGGTCGAGGAAGCCAGGGCCATTGTTGCCCTGGTTACCAGTCTTGACAGAGCCAGGACACATACGGAGCTTTACTTTGGCTGCAGCATTGCTGTTCCCATTCCGCACAGCTATATACTGCAAAACCTCCTCCGCCTTCTCCGTGTAACCACGGGAATACAGCCAGCGTGGAGACTCCGGGAGAGTCCTGCCTCAACCAGAAAAACAAGAACAAGAAAGAAAAACAGGAGACGAAAAGGTCAACTTGCTATTTGTTTCATTAGCAAACTAGTCTCACACATGCAGTAAAATGTATTGGGAAAGGTGTCAGTAAAGGTTCTAATGCAATTGCTTTCTTGGAATAATCATCCTAAAAAAAAGTGACTTACACACAAAGTAGAAAAAACAGGACGCCAGGAGAATTAGCTGTTGTTGCCAGGGTACGCCATGGTCTGATATAGTAGCCAAGGATACCAAACAGGGCAATACCCACAGCAAAGGTCATATTAGTCAAGGTCCCTGAAAAACAAAACACCAGAGAAAACTTTTAAATAATTTGAAATAAACACTTTCCAATAGTGTCAGACCACTTTCTTATGTGGACGGACTGACTACAATTGACCCTTTGTCCAATCCTAGTCCCCCTTCCTTAGTTACTGTAGCTGGTAAACATTTGTCATTGTCATGATGATTATTTGTACCTGTCATGGCCCAATAGGCCTTGCCCACATACTCCTGGGTGAGCACAAAACAGACGAGGGACATACCCCCATTCATCAGACCCACCAGCAGGCGCGACAACGCAAACACCTCATAGCTGGGAGCAAAGGCTGTGGCATAGCCAAACACCACCTCAAAGAACAGAGCTGAGAGAGAAACAGAGCAAAAAAGTTGGTTTGTCAAAGAGAAAGTTGCTTAAAGAGCATGTTATCAATGATGTAGCAGTCCACAAGCAAAAGTTTTCTTTTTAAATTATGAATGATGAGGCCTAACCATAGCTCTCAGAGTTTACCAGTGACACTATTAGCTGGGCTGAAAAGCAGCCTGCAAGGAAGCAGTTCAGAACAACATTTCCTAATGACTGCTATATCATATCAGCCAGTCAAATATTTTAGAGGATATGGATTAAGATCAAAATATGAAAAGTTGTGAACCTCATTTGTCACCTGTTAAGAAGACTGGTTTCCTTCCAATCTTGTCAGAGAGGGGTCCAAAAAACACATTTCCAATCAAGACCCCGGCGAAGAACAAAGAGCCTGCCAAGCTGACCTTGTAAGCCTGTTGCTTTAGAAGGAACCACTAAGAGAAAAGGAAGGAAAGAGACAGGAAGATGGCATTCATAAATTATCATTGTGTAGATTATTTTTAAGTGTGTTAAATACCATACACAGGTGTGAATGACGCTACATTCTCAAGCACGGCACATTTTTGCTCCTATTGAATCATGAACGGTGACTGCTCACCTCCGTCACGATGGAGTTCACATCCTCTGTAAATGTAACGTGTTTGATGAGCTCCTCATAGTTGGAGTGGTCACCTTGTTCAATGTGGTATTCTGGTATAGCGCCAATGAGCACAATGAGCATGGACTGGCATGCCATATACACCTGGAAAACAAAACCAAGCTGAGTGCCAAGCAAGTAAAAGGCCGAGCTACCTAAGTGATCTATCCATCACTGGTATTTAATTAGCTAGCTCCTTTTACACATTCTGCATTGGAACAGCCTGACCTGCTCAAATCCTCTGAAATTCCGGAGATTGGCATGGTAGAGCTGGGGAGCTCGGAAGGTACCGGAACGCATAAAAAAATAACCCACCTTTATAATAAAGCATTGAATGTATATCAACACATTTGCCGAGTGACATAGGGCAGAAGAGTAGAGCCACTTACAGATGTTACACACATGGGGACATTATTTTTGGGGCCGAAGGTGCTGGAATTGTTGGGGCCTTTTATAGACACATTTCATGCAATTCTTCGTATTTTTACATGAATCTTTTTTTAATGCTGTGTTTAAAACTGGGAACGCAGAGCTGGAAAATCTCCAACTTCAGTACAACTGGGAAATAGGGAAAAATAATTTCCGACTGTGAAAATTTGTTTGGGACATTCATCTAACTCAGAATTCCAAGTGGGGAACTACCTGAAGATGGATCACTGACGTCATGATTCGACCTCGTTTCCTCCCCCTGAGTTACCAGTTGTCTTGAAAGCACCATAATACTGCACAAATGATCGAAATGACAAGCTCCTTTGACACCGAAACTGAGATCAGTGAAAACGACCCTGTCTTGAATCCATCAATAGCCTAGATTTATGGAGACAATGAGGAAATTATATATATTTTAAATGCTTTCCAGTTTCACCCAATGATATGCAGCTCACTCGCTGGTGATGGCATATTAGTGATCACGTTAATTCAAATTTTTACATTGCAAAAAGTTAATTATCTTGAGGTAAAGTATTCAGCCAAATAGGTTCCGGAACGACACAGCCACAGGTGTTAGATCCTGTTCCAGCAGTCATTTAGCAAATGCTCTTATCCAAAGCGACTTACAGGAGCAATTAGGATTAAGAGCCTTGCTCAAGGGCAGAAACACTTTCCAACTAGCCAGCTCAGAGATTCGAACCAGCAACCTTTCGTTTATTGGCCCAACGGTCTTAACCGCTAAGTTAACGGTTGTGAAGGAAGTTGTCAAGGTAAGTGAATTTGTGTTTACACAAGTTCTCCCGCCCACCAATCATGTCAATGCAGAGCTATATGAGACCTAATTTTTACCAAATTTGAGAGGCGCAAGGCGATGCGGTATGGTGCTCAATTTGTCCTCTGCGTGCCTCCAGAGACTTGGCAATTGCGTCACACCACCCATACAGCGCCTCCGAAAACATTTTCGGATCAAGCATAAATTGGCTCTTAGATATTGGGTTATAGGATAAACCATGTCATATTTCATTTATAAGTTATATTCTTCAAGAACTGAGTAAATTTTATTAAAATGGCAATTGAACGGGAAATATTGCAGACTGTAACTTTAATGGGTATGCAAATGACGGGAGAGATATAGCTTGCTAGGATTCAGCAAGCTACTTCAAAGCTTCTGTGATTTCATTATCTAGCCAACTAACGTTAGCTAAGTAGCTTAGCTATGGCTGGATAACAATAACAGCGACAGACTATATACTATAATGCATTCAGAAAATATAGTAAATGTATTAGATTGCTAGCTAATACAGCTAGCTAACTAGCTGTGGGTGGCATACGTTTTCCGCGAAAAAAAAAAGGAAAGTTAAAACAAACCTGTAGCAACACAAGAACCAACACCATCTGCTTCTGATATGATCCGAATTCTCCGACTAGTTGAAATGCCTCTTCTAAATCCATTCCAAGAGGAAACAATATTCAAGCACATCACACCAATTTGACAGACTGAGCAAACATCATTTCGCAGACGTGGATTACTATCACATGTTATCATATAGGGAAGCGTATTGGTCAAGGAGACGAAACAGAATACGGCGCATGCGCAGCAGTAACTAATTGGGCGAATTCGTTCTGAACGTATCGGGTGGATGGAATGGATACACTGGGATCAATTGGAGGCTAAAGAAATGAGCGTATAGAACTCTGAGATTTTTTTATTTTTTTTATTTTACCTTTATTTAACCAGGTAGGCAAGTTGAGAACAAGTTCTCATTTACAATTGCGACCTGGCCAAGATAAAGCAAAGCAGTTCGACAGATACAACGACACAGAGTTACACATGGAGTAAAACAAACATACAGTCAATAATACAGTATAAACAAGTCTATATACAATGTGAGCAAACGAGGTGAGAAGGGAGGTAAAGGCAAAAAAGGCCATGGTGGCAAAGTAAATACAATATAGCAATTAAAACACTGGAATGGTAGTTTTGCAATGGAAGAATGTGCAAAGTAGAAATAAAAATAATGGGGTGCAAAGGAGCAAAATAAATACATTAAATACAGTTGGGAAAGAGGTAGTTGTTTGGGCTAAATTATAGGTGGGCTATGTACAGGTGCAGTAATCTGTGAGCTGCTCTGACAGTTGGTGCTTAAAGCTAGTGAGGGAGATAAGTGTTTCCAGTTTCAGAGATTTTTGTAGTTCGTTCCAGTCATTGGCAGCAGAGAACTGGAAGGAGAGGCGGCCAAAGAAAGAATTGGTTTTGGGGCTGACTAGAGAGATATACCTGCTGGAGCGTGTGCTACAGGTGGGAGATGCTATGGTGACCAGCGAGCTGAGATAATGGGGGACTTTACCTAGCAGGGTCTTGTAGATGACATGGAGCCAGTGGGTTTGGCGACGAGTATGAAGCGAGGGCCAGACAACGAGAGCGTACAGGTCTCAATGGTGGGTAGTATATGGGGCTTTGGTGACAAAACGGATTGCACTGTGATAGACTGCATCCAATTTGTTGAGTAGGGTATTGGAGGCTATTTTGTAAAATGACATCGCCAAAGTCGAGGATTGGTAAGATGGTCAGTTTTACAAGGGTATGTTTGGCAGCATGAGTGAAGGATGCTTTGTTGCGAAATAGGAAGCCAATTCTAGATTTAACTTTGGATTGGAGATGTTTGATATGGGTCTGGAAGGAGAGTTTACAGTCTAACCAGACACCTAAGTATTTGTAGTTGTCCACGTATTCTAAGTCAGAGCCGTCCAGAGTAGTAATGTTGGACAGGCGGATAGGTGCAGGTAGCGATCGGTTGAAGAGCATGCATTTAGTTTTACTTGTATTTAAGAGCAATTGGAGGCCACGGAAGGAGAGTTGTATGGCATTGAAGCTTGCCTGGAGGGTTGTTAACACAGTGTCCAAAGAAGGGCCAGAAGTATACAGAATGGTGTCGTCTGCGTAGAGGTGGATCAGAGACTCACCAGCAGCAAGAGCGACCTCATTGATGTATACAGAGAAGAGAGTCGGTCCAAGACTTGAACCCTGTGGCACCCCCATAGAGACTGCCAGAGGTCCGGAGAGCAGACCCTCCGATTTGACACACTGAACTCTGTCAGAGAAGTAGTTGGTGAACTTAGTTCAGTAGTTGGAGATAGCCTCCAGGCAATGGCGACCCATCATTCAGGGCAGGTTTTGAGCCCCACATTTTTAGCATGTTATTTTGTCATTTATACGTGTCACATATCAGTTTGCAAAAAATGTAAAAATAAAATAAAACATCATTGAGTTAATAAAGCCGCATACAAACTTGGTCCCTTTTTTATTCCTTGAGTAAGCCACCTCAAAATGCTGGTGTTTTAGCCTAGCTCAGTGCTTTCAAATCAAATCAAATTGTATTGGTCACATACACATGTTTAGCAAATGTTATTGCGGCTGTAGCAAAATGCTTGTAATGCTTTTTCCGAGTTCTGTGGTGATGGGGCAGCCAGCAGAAAATATGGAGCGTAGGGGTTGGTAATGTTCTCTAGTTGCGCCGTGATTGTCACCACAAAATCTAAGGGTTAAGCTTAAAAATTCATGCCCCTTCAGTGCTGCCATAGAATTACATTAGAAGTGTCCATCGAAAAAGGCACAAGGTCAATGGCCACAGATAAAATTAAGTAAAATCAAGTTATACAGTGGCAAGCAATAGTATGTGAACCCTTTGGAATTACTTGGAATTCTGCATAAATTGGTCATAGAATTTGATCAGATCTTCATCTAAGTCAAATCAAATCAAATAGTATTGGTCACATACACATGGTTAGCAAATGTTAATGCGAGTGTAGCGAAATGCTTGTGCTTCTAGTTCCGATAGATTACTTGTTAGATATTACTGCACTAACAATTTCACAACAACTACCTTATACACACAAGTGTAAAGGGATGAATAAGAATATGTACATAAATATATGGATGAGCAATGGCCGTGCGGCATAGGCAAGATGCAGTAGATGGTATAGAGTACAGTATATACAGTGGGGCAAAAAAGAATTTAGTCAGCCACCAATTGTGCAAGTTCTCCCACTTAAAAAGATGAGAGGCCTGTCAATTTCATCATAGGTACACTTCAACTAGGACAGACAAAATGAGAAAAACAATCCAGAACATAACATTGTAGGATTTTTAATGAATTTATTTGCAAATTATGGTGGAAAATAAGTATTTGGTCACCTACAAACAAGCAATAGTTCTGGCTCTCACAGACCTGTAACTTCTTATTCAAGAGGCTCCTCTGTCCTCCACTCATTACCTGTATTAATGGCACCTGTTTGAACGTATCAGTATAAAAGACACCTGTCCACAACCTCAAACAGTCACACTCCAAACTCCACTATGGCCAAGACCAAAGAGCTGTCAAAGGACACCAGAAACAAAATTGTAGACCTGCACCAGGCTGGGAAGACTGAATCTGCAATATGTATGCAGCTTGGTTTGAAGAAATCAACTGTTGGAGCAATTATTAGGAAATGGAAGACATACAAGACCACTGATAATCTCCCTCGATCTGGGTCTCCACGCAAGATCTCACCCCGTGGGGTCAAAATGATCACAAGAACGGTGAGCAAAAATCCCAGAACCACACGGGGGACCTAGTGAATGACTTGCAGAAAGCTGGGACCAAAGTAACAAAGCCTACCATCAGTAACACACTACGCCGCCAGGGACTCAAATCCTGCAGTGCCAGACGTGTCCCCCTGCTTAAGCCAGTACATGTCCAGGCCCGTCGGAAGTTTGTTAGAGAGCATTTGGATGATCCAGAAGAAGATTGGGAGAATGTCATATGGTCAGCTGAAACCAAAATATAGATCTGCATGGAGGAATGGGCCAAAATACCAGCAACAGTGTGTGAAAACCTTGTGAAGACTTACAGAAAACGTTTGACCTCTGTCATTGCCAACAAAGGGTATATAACAAAGTATTGAGATAAACTTTTGTTATTGACCAAATAAATTATTTTCCACCATAATTTGCAAATAAATTCATTAAAAATCCTACAATGAGATTTTCTGGATTTCTTCTCCTCATTTTGTCTGTCCTAGTTGAAGGGTACCTATGATGACAATTACAGGCCTCACTCATATTTTTAAGTGGGAGAACTTGCACAATTGGTGGCTAACTAAATACTTTTTGCCCCACTGTACATATGAGATGAGTAATGTAGGGTATGTAAACATTATATTAACTGGCATTGTTTAATGTGACAAGTGATATATTTATTACATCCAATTATTAATTATTAAAGTGGCTAGAGATTTGAGTCTGTATGTTGGCAGCAGCCACTCAATGTTAGTGATGGCTGTTTAACAGTCTGATGGCCTTGAGACAGAAGCTGCTTTTCAGTCTCTCTGTCCCAGCTTTGATGCACCTGTACTGACCTCGCCTTCTGGATGATAGCGGGGTGAACAGGCAGTGGCTTGGGTGGTTGTTGTCCTTGATGATCTTTTTGGCCTTCCTGTGACATCGGGTGGTGTAGGTGTCCTGGAGGGCAGGTAGTTTGCCCCCGGTGATGCGTTGTGCAGACCGCACTACCCTCTGGAGAGCCTTACGGTTTTTGGCGGAGCAGTTACCGTACCAGGCAGTGATACAGCCCGACAGAATGCTCTCGATTGTGCATCTGTAAAGGTTTGTGAGTGTTTTTGGTGACAAGACAAATTTCTTCAGCCTCCTGAGATTGAAGAGGCGCTGTTGCGCCTTCTTCACCACGCTGTCTGTGTGGGTGGACCATTTCAGTTTGTCCGTGATGTGTACGCTGAGGAACTTAAAACGTTCCACCTTCTCCACTACTGTCCCGCGATATGGATAGGGGGTGTTCCCTCTGCTGTTTCCTGAAGTCCACGATCATCTTCTTGTTTTGTTGACGTTGAGTGTGAGGTTATTTTCCTGACACCACACTCCGAGGTCCCTCACTTCCTCCGTGTAGGCCGTCTAGGCGTTGTTGGTAATCAAGCCTACCACTGTAGTGTCGTTTGCAAACCTTATGATTGAGTTGGAAGCGTGCATGGCCACACAGTCATGGGTGAACAGGGAGTACAGGAGAGGGCTGAGAATGCACCCATGTGGGGCCCCACAACAACAGACAAACACAGTCTGCTTAAACTAATAACACACAAACAATTATACGTTTTCATGTCTCTATTGAACACTGTGTAAACATTCACAGTGCAGGGTGGAGAAAGTACGTGATCCCTTGGATTTATTAACTGGTTGACCCTCCTTTGGCAGCAATAACCTCTGTATAACCTTCTGTAGTTGCGGATCAGACCTGCACAACGGTCAGGAGGAATTTTGGACCATTCCTCATTACAAAACTGTTTCACTTCAGCTATATTCTTGGGATGTCTGTTGTGAACCCCTCTTGAGGTCATGCCACAGCATCTCAATTTAGTTGATGTCAAGACTCTGACTGGGCCACTCCAGAAGGCATATTTTCTTATTTTGAAGCCATTCTGTTGTTGATTTACTTGTGTTGTGGGTTGTTGTCCTGTTGCATCACCCAACTTATGTTGAGCTTCAATTAGCGCACAGATATCCTTACATTCTCCTGCAAAATGTATTGATAAGCTTGGGATTTCATTTTTCCGTCGATGATAGCAAACTTTTCCAGGCCCTGAGACAGCAAAGCAGCCCAAAGCCATGATGCACCCTCCACCATATTGTACAGTTGGGATGAGGTTTTGATGTTAGAGTGCTCTGCCTTTTGTTCTCCTCACATAGTGTTGTGTGTTCCTTCCAAACAACTGAACTTTAGTTTCATTTTTTTGCCAGCAGCACTGCTGAACATCCAGGTGCTCTTTTGCGAACTTCAGACATGCAGAAATGGGTTTTTTTTGGACAGCAGTGGCTTCTTCCAGTGTTCTCCGATGAATACCATTCTTGTTTAGTGGTTTACGTGTTCCAGAGATTTCTGTAAGTCTTTAGCCGACACTCTAGGATTCTTCTTAACCTCATTGAGCATTCTGCGCTGTGCTCTGGCAGTCATCTTTGCAGAAGAGCCCCTCATAGCGAGTAGCAACAGTGCTGAACTTTATTTATATACAATTTGTCTTACAGTGGACTGATGAACATCAAGGCTTTTGGAGATACTTTTATAACCCTTTCCAGCTTAATGCAGGTCAATAATTCTTAATCTTAAATCTTCTGAGATCTCTTTTGTTCGAGGCATGGTTCACATCAGGCAATGCTTCTTGTGAATAGCTAACTCTAATTTTGTGAGTGTTTTCTATAGGGCAGGGTAACTCTAACCAACATCTCCAATCTCATCTCATTGATTGGACTCCAGGATAGCTGACTCCTGACTCCAATTCGTTTTTGGAGTCATTACCCTTTACAACCTACACTGTGAATGTTTAAATGATGTATTCAATATAGACAAGAAAAATACAATAATTGTTGTGTTATTAGTTTAAGCACACTGTGTTTGTCTATTGTTGTCACTTAGATGAAGATCAGAACAAATTGTATGACAAATTTATGCAGAAGTCCAGGTGATTCCAAAGGGTTCACATAATTTTTCTTGCCACTGTTTCTACAGTATCTTTGATTGGACTGATCATGTCAACATCATACTTTCAAAATCTTAGCTAGCAAGCTAGCAGTCATCATCATGAATCAAGTGGACAATCTACTGGCAAATCCTTTTAATTCTGAAGAGAAATAATGAAGAGAAATTATAGATAAAACGTATCAGTGCTCATCGGCCATTGAACATAAACATTACACAACAAGTTGGAAATCGCAAATTCAACAATGAGTGGTTTGGAAGGAATCAGTGGCTACCTGCAAGCATTGCAAAGCAATCACTAACCTGCTATTCAGTGGAGTTGGTGTGTGGTCCCAAGTCTAGGTTTAAGGGTCTCTTTTCCAAGTTTAAAAGGCTAAATATTCAACATTGGCCATGTTGTCAATCCAGCATGACTTCTGCCGCGCACAAAACAACTGGAAAGTTGGTACTAGGAAAACTAACTTCAGTGAGTTCAAGACAATGGAGGAGCTCCAACTAGGAAAATATGTTTTGCACGGTCATCCAACTCGGAATTGCAAGTCAGGAACTCTGGCCTCTTTCTAGAGCTCTGACCTGAAAATCACTGATGTCATCATGATTCAACCTTGTTTTTTCCAAGTTCCCAGTTGTCTTGAAAGCACCATAAATCCAGAGAATGCCAGACTTTGATGGCAAAGTGTAAACACAAGATTTCCCCACGAAGGACTGCTGCACTGTTCAAGTGAGCACAGCACAAGGTGAGTCCAAAAATGTCTTGTATGCTGCTGCATAAATTATGTAATATGCTAGGGGAATACTATCTGTAGCTAGGAAAATAATAGTAAGTGTATGTTGTGTAGTAAGCTGTTAGTAACCCATGTGCCTCACCCTAATAATTTGTTCACTTTTCCCCTCATAATTTCACCTACTGTTCTGACTTTGTGGTGCACATGTAGTCTATAGCCTGTTTTAGAGAAATGTAATCTTCGATTATTGTAAGAGCCTTCATTGTCTGCTTATATGCCCCATTTATTTATCCAATGGTTCTGACTTGCTGTACAGGGAGAATACTGTAAGAACGGCCCATGTTCTGAATTATGTCGCTTTACATTTCAAGTGTTGAGATGACTGATTACCTCTTATCCGCTCGTCGTGACCTTATGCCATAGTTTGTACATCTAAAATATTCATAGAAACCACATTTGTTTAAGCAATTCAGCCATATCAGCGATGTTTTTTTTTAAAGGCAGTAACTGAGGCTGAATGAACTGTTTCACTGTCAGACGAGGCTCAGCTGATAGCCAGGTGTAGCAGTGGTAAGGTGTTGGGACTGCTGTTGGGACAGTTTTATTTATACCCAAACAGTTTGTGGGCACCGTTTGGCACCGTTATAATGCAATTAATGTATTGTTTATTGTTGTGTAGTGGTTTTGCTGGCATGCACCCAACCACATTTTTGGGGTAGTTTGCGTTTACTAAAGATTTGCTAAAATCAGCGCTGGATCCAGGCACATGCTCATTGCTCACATTGAGCACTCAAAACGATATATATTTTTTGAAATGTTACACAATTCGTAATGATTATGTAATAAACCAAAACTTGTTTCTTACAAGTGTAGGAGGTTGTGAACTCCACAAACAACGTTTCCAGTCCGAGAATGAGAATGGTAAATGACGAATTAAAACGTGCATTAAACGAAATCAATGTAGCCAAATAACGGGGGATTAACAGTACATTTCTTAGGCCTACGAGTGACACGTGCAATGGGGAATTGATCAAAAAACAATGAAAGGGTAAACAATTCACACAATGAAACATGAATGCACAAGAATTGGCGGGAGACAGCTGAGTGCATTTTGGAGAGCTGAGTGCATGCATTCCGGAGAGAGACGCACCATATTTCAGCCACACACCCCTGACAGTGTCAACTCAATCAGTTAGACCTATTGCCACACTCACGACCCAAATTGCGGTCTTCCCAAGTAGGCATAGGCCAACACATTTGTGATTTGAATAAATTCACAGCAAACATTTTTTAAAGAAGCTAATGATCATCGGTGGCTAAGTAATGCTCCCTGGTGAAGTATTTTGTATGATTTTTATTTAGACAGGAGTAATTATAGCCTATACTTTTGGCGAAATAGCAATTCACTTGAGGGGAATCCAGCTACTAACAGTGCACCCGACAATTTTCCTTTCCAATTCCCAAGAGACTGAAACCAGAGATCTGTATATAATGACGAAATGCTCATACATCCGGCAGGCGACAAGCTTGGGTCTGCATATTATGCACATGGAAACGCATTAGGCTTATTCTAGACACATTTTGGCGAGTGAGCTCTCTCGTTTCGCCTTTTCCTCTCTGCTGAAACGACACTACATTACCAAAAGTGTGTGGCCACCTGCTGGTCGAACAACCTACTCCAAAATCAAGGGCATTAATATGGAGTTGGTGCCTCTTTTGCTGCTATAACAGCCTCCATTCTTCTGGGAAGGCTTTCCACTAGATGTTGTAACATTGCTGTGGGGACTTGCTTCCATTCAGCCACAAGATAATTAGTGAGGTCGGGCGATTATGCCTGACTTGCTGTCGGAGTCCCAATTCATCCCAAAGGTGTTTTATGGGGTTGAGGTCAGGGCTCTGTGCAGGTCAGTCAAATTCTTCCACACCGATCTCTACAAACCATTTCTGTATGGACCTAGCTTTGTGCACTGGGGCAGTATCATGCTGAAACAGGAAAGGACCCACACCATTATACAGTTGGAAGTGTACATACACCTTACATTTAAACTCAGTTTTTCCACAATGCCTGACATTTAATCCCAGTAAAAATGCATCGTTTTAGGTAAATTAGGATCACATTATTTTAAGAATGTGAATGTCAGAATAATAGTAGAAATGGTTTATTTATTTCATCACATTCTCACTGAGTCAGAAGTTTACATACACTCAATTAGTATTTGGTAGCATTGCCTTTAAATTGTTTAACTTGGGTAAAAATGTTTCAGGTAGCCTTCCAGAAGCTTCCCACAATAAGTTGGGTGAATTTTGGGCCGTTTCTCCTGAAAGAGCTGGTGTAACTGTGAGGTTTGTAGGCCTCCTTGCTCGCACACGCTTTTTCAGTTCTGCCCACAAATTTTCTATGGGATTGAGGTCTGGGCTTTGAGATGGCCACTCCAATACCTTGACTTCGTTGTCCTTAAGCCATTTTGCCACAACTTTGGAAGTATGCTTGGGGTCATTGTATATTTGGAAGAACCATTTGCGACCAAGCTTTCACTTCCTGACTGATGTCTTGAGATGTTGCTTCAATATATCCACATATTTTTCCTCCTTTATGATGCCATCTATTTTGTGACATGCACCAGTCCCCCCTGCAGCAAAGTACCCCCACAACATGATGCTGCCGTGCTTCACAGTTGGGGTGGTGTTCTTCAGCTTGCAAGCCTCCCCCTTTTCCTCCAAACATAACGATGGTCATTATCTCCAATCAGTTCTATTTTTGTTTCATCAAACCAGAGGCAGGAAACTGACTTGTTGGAAAGGTGCCAACCTATGACAGTGCCACGTTGTAAGTCACTTAGCTCTTTAGTAAGGCCATTCTACTGCCAATGTTTATCTATGGAGATCGCATGGCTGTGTGTTCGATTTAATACACCCGTCACTAACAGGTGGGGCTGAAATAGTCTGATCCACGAATTGGAAGGGGTGTCCAAATAATTTTGTATATGCAGTGCATTCAGAAATTATTCAGACTGATTGCCTTTTTCCACATTTTGTTACGTTACAGCCTTACTCTAAAATTGATGACATTGTTGTCCTCAGGAATCTATTCACAATAGCTCATAATGACAAAAATGACAATTTTTTGGGTGAATTTATTAAAATTGAAAAACAGAAATATCTTATTTACAAAAGTATTCAGAGCCTTTGCTATGAGACTCAAAATTGAGCTAAGGTGCATCCTGTTTCCATTGATTATCCTTGATATGTTTCTAAAACATAAGAATCCACCTGTGGTAAATTCAATTGATTGTACATGATTTGGAAAGGCACATACCTGTCTATATAAAAGGTCCCACAGCTGACAGCTTGGTCTTTACCTAGACATGCACTATGAGGTTGAAGGAATAATCCGTAGAGTTCAGAGACAAGATTGTGTCGAGGCACAGATCTGGGGAAGGGTACCAAAATATTTCTGCAGCATTGAAGGTCCCTAAGAATAGTCACCTCCATCATTCTTAAATGGAAGAAGTTTGGAACCACCAAAACTCCCCCTAGAACTGGCCAAACTTAGCAATCAGGGGAGAATGGCCTTGGTCAGGGAGGTGACCAAGAACCCGATGGTCACTCTGACAGAGTTCCAGAGTTCTTCTGTGGAGGTGGGAGTACCTTCCAGAAGGACAACCATCAGGCCATTATGGTAGAGAGGCCAGATGGAAGCCATTCCTCAGTAAAAGGCACATGATAGCCCGCTTGGAGTTTGCCAAAAGGCACCTAAAATATTCTCTGGTCTGATGAAACCAAGATTGAACTGTCTGGAGGAAAACTGGCACCATCCATACGGTGAAAAATGGTGATGGCAACATAATCATGCTGTGGGGATGTTTTTCAGCGACAGGGACTGGGAGACTTGTCAGGATGGAGGCAAAGATGAACGGAGTCAGTCCTGAACGCTCTGGAGCAGGTTCTCAGACTGAGGCAAATGTTCACCTTCCAACAAGACAACGACCCTAAGCACACAGCTAAGACAAGGCAGCAGTGGCTTTGGGACAAGTCTCTGAATGTCCTTGAGTGGCACAGCCAGAGACCGGACTTGAACCTGATCGTACATCTCTGGAGAGACCTGAAAAACCCAAAACAGCAGAGAGAACACCTATCCACATTGACGGGACCGCAGTTGAGAACGTGAAAAGCTTTTAAGTTCCTCTGCGTACACATCACTGACGATCTGAAATGGTCCACCCACACAGATCGTGTGAAGGCGCAACAGCGTCTCTTAAACCTCAGGAGGCTCAAACATTAAAAGATGCACAACTGAGAGCATCCTGTCGGGCTCCATCACCGCCTGGTAACTGCACTGCCCGCAACCGCAGGGCTCTCCAGAGGGTGGTGCAGTCTGCCCAACGCATTACCGGGGGCACACTGCCTGCACTCCAGGACACCTACAGCACCAGATGTCACAGGGAGACCAAAAAAATCAAAGGCATCAACCACCCGAGCCACAGCCTGTTCACCCCGCTACCATCCAGAAGCCAAGGTCAGTACATCAAAGCTGGGACTGCGAGACTTAAAAAAAAAAAAAAAAAAAAAAAAAAAACTGTTAAATAGCCATCACTAGCCAGCTACCACCCGGTTACTCAACCCTGCTCCTTTGAGGCTGCCACCCTATATACATAGACATGGAATCACTGGTCACTTTAATACATGTTTACATACTGCTTCACTCATTTCGTAGGTACTGTATTCTATTCTACTCTACTGTATTTTGGCCAATGCCTCTGACATTGCTTGTCCTAATATTCATATATTTCTCAACTCCATTCTTTTACTTTAGATTTGTGTATTGTAGTCAATTATTAGATATTACTGCACTGTTGGAGCGAGGAACACAAGCATTTCACTACACCCACAGTAACATCTGCTAAATGTGATATTTTGCAAAAATGTTTATTTTTCTTTTTAAAGTTTTTGCTTTGTCATTATGGGGTCTTGTGTGTAGATTATTGAGGGGAAAAAACTATTTCACCAATTTTAGAATAAGGCTGTAACTTAACAAAATGTGGAAAAAGTCAAGTGGTTGGAATACTTTCAATGCACTAGTGTCATCCAAGAAAGCATCCGAGTGAGCGAAACAGAGCCCCACTTTTGCCCATTTATCTGATCCAGTCTGGCCAGAAATATAAACAAAGTACTGTTTTGGTCCCACGCTTCAAGAGCCAAAATAAATAAAAAAACTCCAGAAATTTAACAAGCACAATTGTATTTAGTAGTCAATAATATACTGTAGATATTGCCTCCTAATATTGTACAATCGGTGTGTCGCTTCACTGGCCTGGGATATTGTTTGAATTCAAGACCAGATTGATCTCAATTTGTCAGTGTCAAAGTAGCCACTCATTTCAGTTGTGTGTGGGTTTAAAAAAAGATTCAGCTCATATCTATCATGTCAATGATGTGGAAACAAAATATGCCTAAAAAGAAATGCTAGTTTTTTAACACAACCTGCTTTAAGTCACAAGCGTAAATTCCTCAAGATTTAAATGCATATTCCCATTCAAAAATATTGGTATGCAGTTTGACATTTCAACAGCAAAACGTGAAGAATTATCGAGACACGGTGTGGGCATATAGGTGGAGGATGCATTTTAAGTACCTAGTCTAGAATTAAGGAAGGTACAAGGGGGGTGTGATATATGGCTAATATACCATAGCTAAGGGCTGTTCTAAGGCACGACCCAACGCGGTGTGCCTGGATACAGCCCTTAGCCGTGGTATATTGGCATTATACCACAAACCCCTGAGGTGCCTCATTGCTATTATAAACTGGTTACCAACTTAGAGCAGTAAAAATAAATGTGTTGTCATACCAGTGGTATATTTTGATATACCACGGCTATCAGTATTCAGGGCTCGAACCACCCAGTTCATAATGATATTCAAATCAGTCGGTACAACACAAATGTAATTCATTACATTTCTCGCACTCACCTAAATATGTAATAAAAAGCACTACACCCCTGACAGTATGATAAATTACATTAGAGAACTGGATGGTTCGAGCCATGAATGGGGCGGCAGGGTAGCCTAGTGGTTAGAGTGTTGGGCTAGTAACCGAAAGGTTGCAAGTTCATATCCCCGAGCTGACAAGATACAAATTGGTCGTTCTGCCCCTGAAGACGCAGTTAACCCACTGTTCCTAGGCAGTCATTGAAAATAAGAATGTGTTCTTAATTGACTTGCCTAGTAAAATAAAAAATGAATGCTGATTGGCTGACAGCTGTTGTATATGACTGTATACCACAGGTATTTTTATTGCCCTAATTACATTGGTAACCAGTTTATAATAGCAATAAGGCACCTCAGGGGTTTGTGGTATAATGCCAATATACCACAGCTAAGGGGTGTCCAGGAACTCTGTTGCGTCGTACATCTGAACAGTCCTTAGCCGTGGTATATTGGCCATATACACCACACCTCCTCGGGCCATATTGCTTAATTATAGAAATGCTACATTTATTTTTCCAATTATGGGCTTGTGGTGCAGTTAACTAAGTGAAAGAAAGTCGTGTATATTTCAGAGGACGCTGACATCATTAAAAATATGTTTAATACAGACAAATGAACATTAGTTAAATGTTCTAGCTCATTCATGTCAGTCAATCCTTTTAAGACTGCATAATAGGAAAATAAAATACCAACAGAAGAGATTAAGAAAATATTAAAAACAGACTCAAGACAGGTAAGAGGAAAGTCACATTCTACTAGTTCTGACACCCGAGTGGTAATTTGAACCTGAGTGGGGTATCGTGAGTGTCATTTTCTGCCATCTTGGAACGATTGAGGGATTTGTTTTCCTTCTTGCATGCCTTTTGCTGAAAGGAGAAAACATTACATTCAAACAAAGCCATAGCTGGGGCTAAGAGCAAGAGATGACAGTACATTAACAAAGAAACCCTGTGGTAATCTTACCTTGAAGAATGGCACTCGTCCATTCTCGTAGCACATGAGGTTTTCGTCGATATAAGATGGCTCAGTGACATAGCTGTCGTTGGAGCCGCTCAACTCGTCCTCCAGAGAGTCCTATGGCAACAGATATCATAACATGTATTCTGTACATTGAACTTCACCCTTTCCAATGTCATTATTGCCCATTACATGCTGAATAGTCTAGATCAGTCAGTATTCATAGTTCGTGTATACAGTAGAGGTTGACCAATTAATCGGAATGACAGATTAATTAGGGCCGATTTCAAGTTCATAACAATCGTAATCTGCATTTTTGGACTCCGATTATATTGCAATCCACGAGGAGACTGCGTGGCAGGCTGACCACCTGTTACGTGAGTGCAGGCAGCAAATTCTTAAAAAAAAAAAATGTAATCAAGCTTAACATAATCACTAGTTAATTACACATGGTTGATGATATTACCAGTTTAACTAGCTTGTCCTGCGTTGCATATAATCAACCCGGTGCCTGTAACTGTGTCACTTCTCTTGCGTTCAGTGTAAGCAGAGTCAGGGTATATGTAGCAGTTTGGGTTGTCTGGCTTGTTAAACTGTGTGAAGACCATTTCTTCCTAACAAAGACTAATTAATTGGCCAGAATTTCACATAATTATGACATAACATTGAAGGTTGTGCAATGTAACAGCAATATTTAGACTTCGGTTTGCCACACATTCGATAAAATAGGGAACGGATCCATATTTCACTGAAAGAATTAAAGTTTTGTTTTTGAAATTATAGTTTCCGGATTTGACCATATTAAGGCTCGTATGTGTGTTTATTAGAATTAAGTCTATTATTTGATATAGCATTCAGTGGTGGTAGGCAGCAGCAGGCATGTAAAGCATTCATTCAAACAGCACTTTCCTGCGTTTGCCAGCAGTTTTTTGCAATACTTGAAGCACAGCGAAGTTATTGACTTCAAGCCCATCATCTCCCGAGATTAGACTGGCAATACTATAGTGCCTATAAGAACATCCAATAGTCAAAGGTCTATGAAATACAAATGGTATAGAGAGAAAGTCCTATAATAACTACAACCTAAAACATCTTACCTGGGAATATTGAAGACTCATGTTAAAAAGGAACCACCAGCTTTCGTATGTTCTCATGTTCTGAGCAAGGAACTTAAACGTTAACTTTTTTACATGGCACATATTGCAATTTTACTTTCTTTTCCAACACCGTTTTTGCATTAAATAATGAAACATGTTCAATTTAGGTTTATTTGAGACTAAATTGATTGATTTTATTTATGTATTATATTAATTAAACAATACTGTTCATTCAGTATTGTTGTAATTGTCATTATTACACATGCATACAAAATTGGCAGACCTTTTTTGGGTACTCAAATTTATTTTAAAAAAAATATTTAAAAAAAAACAGTATTGGTGTTAAAATCATAATCAGTCAACATCTGGTATACAGTTCCCTTAATGTAACCGTGACAGTAATCTGCGATACTGCCCCAAACCGACATGACCCAACCAGGAAAAATTGGGATCTAATGTGTACCTGATCAACCTGCTTCTCCTCCTCCTCTACTGTGTCACACTGGAACAGGGTGGCCTGCAGCTCCTCCTGCTGGTGGCGGAAGCTGTCCAGCAGTTCAGCTCTGCTCTTTGACTTGGCCAGGAGACATGGGTACACAAATTCCCTCCTCTGAGGAGTTGTACCTGCCAGAACAAAACAAGGTCAGTGACTCAGACTATACATGTAGAAGAAAAAAAGAAGCCAATTTAACATTTTAAAATGGCATTACATCCGCCGCAGGCTCACCAGTTGGGACATCCTGTTTGAGCTGCTCGCTGAGGAAACTGTGGACACTGACCACAGCGCCCTCCATGTGGGCCTTGAGTTCTATGTAGTGGTGTTCCAGAGTGTTCTGGTCCAGTGACGTCTGCTCCTTAAAGGCGCTCAGACCCTCCTCCAGAAGCCCTTGCTGCTGCGTCAGTTGACCACTCACCTCCTGGACCCTCTCCTCACAGCTCTGCTCCACCCTCTGATTCACACCAGAGAAACACCGGTCAGGATTTCAGTTATGATGAATACCGACATGCAATGAGCTGCTCAGGGATTTCGAAGCTAACCATTTTTGTAAAACTGAAGAGTGTAGTACAAGACTACTAATATTTTCCGGCGCGGAGCAAATTCCAGGTCTGCTGAGCGCAAACTTGAACCTTGTGCAACTTCCAGCACGTGTTTACTGTGAACAGAGGCTGTACCCACTTTAATTTACTGTTTCAGTGGCCAAATAGCCTACTGTGACTATTTGATCATACATGTACACCTACCAGAGTGGCTTACCATAAAATATATATATATATTTTTTGAAAACGCATCATGTAAAATTAACAAGGAAATTGGTTATATCATGCAGCCTACAGTAGCAGCCAATGTATAGTGTTTAATGTAGGCCTACATTCCATGAAACTTTCCCTTCAGACAAGATGGCGACTGAACATTGATACAAGAAACCAAAATAAAAAAGGCATAGTTATTCCCGTATCATTATTAAAGAGAATCAGAAAAGTTGCGCTACTCTGTGCCTATTGGCTACTTAGCTTATTCAGACTCGTCTCAAATAAAACACTTCCCCTTAAGACAAAGAAAAGCTCTTTACCTGGCACGCTTTTCAAAGATGGCTAGAAAAATGTACACGTTTTGTAGAAAGCACAAATTTGCTATAACTGGGTTAATAATTCACTAACTAGCAAATAATAAGTCGCTACATGCGATTGTTTTGAGATCAAAGCGTGAGCTGCATAAATCACAACCGCTAATGCTGTAAAACAGTCCCGTTCAAAGTGAAGGGCACAAATCCATATATGGCAATTGTCTATTTGCACATAGGCCTACTGCAGTTGTCATTGGTTATGCCGCACTGGTCTGTGTAAAGGAATATAATAGAATCCTACTCTGATGCGCTCAAATGTCGATCGACCGAGAATCATCCTTTCGTTCTTCCAATCTGAAAAAAAGGTGTACTTTTCCATATAGACACCCTACACGCAGAGCTGGTCTGATGCTTTAAGTGCACTCTTAGATAAAATTACTCGTAACGGGCGAATGTTTACTAGTTGCTCAGGAGGGAAAGTCAGCTCTGTGGAAGACATCTACTGGAGATAAAAAGGGTATAGGAGCAAGCGTTGCGTGAGTATTGTGCGCCAAACAGGTGCGATTAGAATACAATATTAATTTCTTAGCATTTGGAAAAGTGCACACACTAAATAAGTGCTCCAGAGTGTTAAGGAAAAAATATGAAGCCTTTAAAAACAGTAAAGAGAAAAACAGTTGCATGCATTTGATTTGCAGTTTATTTAACGCGTAGGAAAATTATTCAAAGCTCCCTTTCTTATTCCGTTTTAAAACTAAAAATGTTTGATTGCATTTCAAAGCATGAATGACTCGTATGCTGTGTACATACAGTAGCATACAGTGCCTTTGGAAAGTTCAGACCCCTTGACTTTTCCCACATCGTTAGCCTTATTCTAAAATTTAAAAAAATGTAAGAATCCTCAGCAATCTACACACAATACCCCATAATGACAAAGCAAAAACCAGTTGAAAAATTTGAGTAAATGTATTAAAAATGAAAAAAAAAAAAACCTTTACATAAGTATTCAGACCCTTTGCGATGAGACTCGAAATTGAGCCAAGGTACATCCCGTTTCATTGATCCTTGAGATGTTTCTACAACTTGGACTCCCCCTGTGGTAAATGCAATTGATTGGCCATGATTTGGAAAGGCACACACACAGGTCTATATAAAAAGGTTCCACAGTTGACAGTGCATACCAGAGCAAAAACCAAGCAATGAGGTCCAAGGAGTTGTCCGTAGAGCTCCAAGACAGGATTGTCGAGGCACAGATCTGGGGAAGGGTAACATATTTCTGCAGCACTGAAGGTCCAAGAACAGTGGTCTCCATCATTCTTAAAATGGAATTAGTTTGGAACCACCAAGACTCTACCTAGAGCTGGCCGCACAGCCAAACTGAGCAATCGGGGAGAAAAGCCTTGGTCAGAGAGGTGACCAAGAACCCAATGGTCACTGACAGAGCTCTATAGGTCCTCTGTGGAAATGGGAGAAACTTCCAGAAGGACAACCATCTCTGCAGCACTCCACCAATCAGTCCTTTATGGTAGTGACCAGACAGAAGCCACTCCTCAGTAAAAGGCACGACAGCCCGCTTGGAATTTGCCAAAAGTCAAACACTCAGAACATAAAAACAAGATTCTCTGGTCTGATGAAACCAAGATCAAATGCCAAGCTTCATATCTGTAGGAAACCTGGCACTATCTATACGGTGAAGCATGGTGGCGGCAGCATCATCCTGTGTGGATGTTTTTCAGCTGCAGGGTCTGAGAGACTAGTCAGAATCGAGGGAACAAAGTACAGAGAGATAGTTGATGAAAACCTGCTCCAGAGCGCTCAGGAGCACAAACTACTGGGGCGAAGTTTCACTTTCCAACAGGACAATGACCCTAGACACATAGCCAAGAACGCAGGAGTTCTCTGAATGTCCTTGAGTGGCCCAGCCAGAGACAAGACATGAACATCTCCGGAGAGACCTGAAAATAGCTGTGAAGCAACACTCCCCATCCAACCTGAGAGCTTCAGAGGATCTACAGAGAAGAATGGGATAAACTCCCCAAATACAGGTGTGCCAAGCTTGTAGTGTCATACCCAAGAAGATGAGGCTGTAATCGCTGCCGAAGGTGCTTCAAAGTGCTGAGTAAAGGGTCTGAACACTTATGTAAACGTGATTTTCTTTTTTTGCTTTGTCATTAGAGTATTGTGTGTAGATTGATGAGTAATAAAACTATTTAAACACATTTTAGAATAAGACTGTTACGTATCAAAATATGGATAAAGTAAAGGGGTTTGGTCTGAATACTTTCCGAATGCACTGTATGCATGTATACATGCACACAGTACAGGTCAAAAGTAGACACCTACTCATTCCAGGGTTTATTTTTTCCGATATTGTAGAATAGTGAAGACATTAAATCTAAGAAACATACAGAATCATGTAGTAACCAAATGTATAAAATCAAAGTAACTGATTCTTCAAAGTAGCCATCCTTTGCATTCTCTCAACCAGTTTCATGAGGTAGTCACCTGGAATGCATTTCAATTAACAGGTGTGCCTTGTTAAAAGTGAATTTGTGTTATTTCTTAACATCTTAATGCGTTTGAGCCAATCAGTTGTGTTGTGACAAGGTAGAGGTGGTATACAGAAGATAGCCCTATTTGGAAAAAGACAAGTTCATATTATGGCAAGAACAGCTCAAATAAGCAAAGAGAAACAACAGTCCGTCATTTCTTTAAGACATGAAGGTCAGTCAATCCAGGACATTTCAAGTAACTCGAACGTTTCTTCAAGTGCAGTCGCAAAAACCAAGCACTATGATGAAACTGGCTCCCATGAGGACCGCCACAGGAAAGGAAGACCCAGAGTTACCTCTGCTGCAGAGGATCAGTTCATTAGAGTTAACTGCACCTCAGATTGCAGCCCAAATAAATGCTTCAGAGTTGAAGTAACAGACATCAACTGTTCAGAGGAGACTGCATGAATTAGGCCTTCATGGTTAAATTGCTGCAAAGAAACCACTATTAAAAAGTACAATAATCATAAAGAAGAGACTTGCTTGGGGCAAGAAACACAAGCAATGGACATTAGACCCGTGGAAATTTGTCCTTTTGTCTGAGTCCAAATTTTTGGTTCCAACAAGCTGTGACTTTGTGAGATGCAGAGTAGGTGAACAGATGATCTTTGCTTGCATGGTTACCACCGTGAAGCATGGAGGAAGAGGTGTGATGTTAAATTGCTGATGACAAGGTCAGTGATTTATTTTGAATTCAAGTCACACTTGAGCAGGATAGCTAACAGCATTCTGCAGCGATACGCCATCCCATCTGGTTTGCACTTAGTGGCACTATCATTTGTTTTTTCAACAGGACAATGACCCAACACACCTCCAGGATGTGTAAGGGCTATTTGACCAAGAAAGAGTGGAGTGCTGCTTCAGATGACCTGGCCTCCACAATCACCAAGCTCAACCCAATTGAGATGGTTTGGGATGAGTTGGACCGCAAAGTGAAAGAAAAGCAGCCAACAAGCTCTCAGCATATGTGGGAACTCCTTCAAGACCGTTGGAAAAGCATTCAAGGTGGAGCTGGTTGAGAGAATGACAAGAGTACGCAAAGCTGTCAAGGCAAAGGGTGGCTACTTTGAAGAATCTAATATATATTTAGATTTGTTTAACACTTTTGTTACGACATGATTCAATGTGTTATTTCATAGTTGATGTCTTCACTATTATTCTACAATGTAGAAAATAGTACAAATAAAGAAAAGCCCTTTTAATGAATACGTGTCCAAACTCCGGACTGGTACTAATATAAAATTCGATCTCCTACATTTTCTTAGACAATTAAAAAAGGCAAGAACTGTTTCCTCACTCCGCCACATTGTTCAACACCAATACGGGGGTTAACTTTGCTATTATGTATATAGCAACATAGGGAAAGGCGCCAATTCAATGGCACACTGAGGATTGTTTCAGAACCGTGGACAGCGACCTCTATCCAATACAGGAGAATGCGCATGTTACAAAATATTTATTAGTGGTGCATAATTTTCACATAATATAACCATATACAATTTCAGGTATCACATGTTTTTGAGTGAAGACTGTGCCATCCGTGGCCTCCACAATTGTTTTGTCGACCGAAACAGGGGTGAATCAGACAGCTCGTGCACCATGAAAAAACTATTTGCGATTGCTCGACCAACAGCCTATCGACCAGTCAACTAAATGGGGTCAGCCCTAATGAGGTCTGATACGGTTGGTATCCAACATGCCATCAGACTGCTGAACACTTGAACTGGACTGCAGACTCTACAAACCTTAGAGCACACATACAGTACACATTCATGACACACACATTACTAATGATTGCTAAATACTGCACAATATTAAAAAAAAACTCCCACCCCCCCAATCCCTGCCTTGCCCAAAACACAAAATATCGGACTATAAATCATGCCTTCCTGTATTATACTAAAGAGTTTATTCTATTCTACTAAGCTATTTACTTTTGTTTGTATTCTTATCATTTCTTACAACTGAAACTTCTAGGCCAAGAAAAATTGGCTAAATAGCAAAAATACATGGTGGTACTTTATGAAATGAACAAGTCCCTGTTTGAGGTAAAACTGCACAATATTCTGTCTGAGTGTATAGTTTACCTGTAGCAGGGTCTGAGCAGAGGCGGTGTTCTCTCTCATCAGGGTGAGCTGAGCATGGGAGTCAGTGCTGTCCTTGGTAGAGGCACACCATTGCAGACTCCTCTCACACAGTTTGGTCAGAGAGCTGTGCAGGTGGCTGCAGTAGACGGAGCACTCCTCCACCGTATGCTGGGCCTCCTGGGCAGTCTGCTGGACCTCCGAGATAAGGCTGGCGGTGGAGGACGCTAGACGCTCCTTTTGGGTTGCGGTCTGGTTCTCAGCTGCACTGCATCTCCTGGAAGACAGAATCAAATGAATTAGAGGCTATGCACTGGCAAACATCAAGTGAAAAGAGTAATATGCCGATTCAATGGACAAAGTCTACGACATGGTAGGGCTGACTCCAAGTAGTCAACTGGTCGATTGTTTGGTCGTTAGGCTGTTGGTCGACCAAGATTGTGTGTTACTGCTTCACTAAAACACACACCCAACTCCGTGAACTAATCCATTGGAGGCCAAGACTAAAAGCCCATTTATGTTTGATATGAAAATGTGGTTTGAGGCTCCATATGGAGAGATTGACACAATTGCGGAGCCTCCAGAGGCGAAATCAAGCTCTGTACTGCATCGCCATGCGTGTACCAAATGTTGTAACAATGAGAAGGGATCTGTAGAGCTCCGCATTAACATGACATTGGTTGACGGTAGGTGGGGGCGGTACATCCTGTATAAACACAAACTCACTTCTTTGAGAACAGCTGTGCATTGCGCGGTTAAGCGCAAGAAGTATGAATGCCCTGACATCTGATGAGACTATCACTGTAAATGCTGCATGGCCAATGCAGACGTCAGATTGAGCACACACAATGCACTTCCCTCTCCAGAATGCGCGCTCTCCCACAGATTTGTGCACATTCATAACTTCATTGTGTGAATTGTTTGCATATATCAATACCCCATTACATATATCACCAGTAGTATATTTAAGCAATAAGGCCCGAGGAGGTGTGGTATATGGCCAATATACCACGGCTAAAGGCTGTTCATATGCGCAACGTGGAGTGCCTGGACACAGCCCGTAGCCATATATCACAGACACATTGTTCGCTGAGTGCACAACCTATGCTACAGTTTTGGTTTATTTCATTCCATTTTACAAATTGTCAATTTAGTAGTCTTTTGTTTGGAGCTCTGCGGTCGATGTTGATTAAGGACACGCACACATAGAAGTAGGCCTACAAGCTACCGTGAAAATGTAGGCCCGAAAAGTGTTTATTTGGGGATATGATAGTATTTCTGATTGGCTTGACGCACCATCACTAATGACCTGTGGAGCTTCTCAAAGTAATGTTGTTTTCACCTCAAACGGCAGCTGTTTTTACATCCATTGAGAATTACAATAGACGACTTTCGGTCAACCACAAAAATATATACATTTGAGTCGGGACAGCCCTACGTCATGGACAGGTATATCACGTCACATTAGGCCAATGGCCCAGTTAAGACGGCCCAGTTAAGACAGCCCAGTTGCACTTACGTTTGCAGGGTCTGCTGAAGGGACTGGACAGGGACCTGCAGGGCGTCGGAGGCACTCATCAGGCCGGCGTAGTTATTCTGGGTCTCCATGGCCAGGAGGTTGAGCTGGTTCTGCAGACACTGGATCACTTGGGTCATGCCCTGCAGGGGAGGCGATGTCACAAGGTCAGATCAAAAAGCACACTTGTTGACCAAACAGCCTCGATAGTGAGAAGTTATTTTGTTGTCAACATCCAGATGTCTAACAGAGACTGGACCAACGGTATAAAAGCAGAGTAGACATTGCCAGAGCAACCCTATTGTGCATATCAAAGTGTATTACTTTGACATCTTGTTTTTTCAGATGATTGCAGAGGGTGATAGACCACTCCAAATCGATCCCAGGCCGTACCGTCTGATGCTCCTCGTCTGCTCTGCTGATCTGTTTCTTCAGGTTGTTGTGCTCAGTCTTTAGGGAGCCGAGACCTGCTGTGGCAGTCTCCCTCAGGGCAGCCAGGTCCTGGGCATGGCCACTGAAGAACGACGTCATCTCCACCTTCATGGACGCCATCTGGGGAAAAGGAAAGCATTCATTAAATTGTCTAATACATGCATAAGCAAAGTATTTAGAGTATATACAATACATTATTTCAGCCAGCTTCACTTACCTTAGCTGCCAGGGCATGGTGGGTCCCCAGTGTCTTCTTCAGGCTGTCATTCATGGCCATGATGGCACTGAAACCAGGCAACATCTGGGCCACCAGGACCTCCTCAAGCTCCAACTTGTGCTCCTCCTGTTAAAACAGGATCATATTTATCAAGAAATATCACACCTCTTTATACAGATTTATACAAAAACAGAAAAAAAACAAGAACCGAGATGGCTTCATTTCTACCCTTACCAAAACCTGGTGCAGTGTGTTTTTGGCCTCCGCACACAGAGTCTCTTGCGCCATCAATTTAGCCTGACACTTGGTCATGCCATCAGTAAACAGGTTATTGATGCCGCAGAAGGCCGCGGTAACAGTAGCCATGGCACATTTGAAGGCTTTGTCGTTGACTGTAAGAAGACCCTCTGAGGGCACAAAAGACATTCAATCAGATATTAATTCCTATGATGCGCTCATATCACTCTTTTAAACTACCGGTCCATTTCAAGCTGCTCACCAACTGAGGTTTTGTAGGAGTCCAGCATGCTCTGGTGCTTGTTGCGCTGGTCTTCCACAGAGTTCTGCATCTGGCTGAACATAGCATCCATGTGGTCGGTAAAACTAATCTGGATTTCAGAGTTGTGCTCCTCAACTTTCTTCTTCCTCTCTAGCTTAGCATGCAGGTCAGATACGTCTTTGGTGCTCACATCAACAGTTGTTAGCAACTGGAGAAAAAAAAAAAGGTTAAATCTTAAAAACAGACAGTCATACAGTACATGCTCAAATTACATTTTAGTATTTTAGACTGAACTGTTAACCAGAGCGAATTACAGCAGTGAGTGTATACATTTTCGTACTGGCCGTAACGTCGTCACCCTAACCTTGTCTGCAGTGGTGTACAGTTTCTCCTCAGTGGTGGCCAGCTCAGACACTATAAACGCCTCCTCAGTGAGCTTTTGCTTAGTCTCCTGCAGGTCCTTGTGAGTCTCCTCCAGCTTATGGTTCTTCTCCTCCAAATCATTGATGCACTGGTCCAGCTTATCCTTGCTATCCTCAAACAGCTCAAAGACCTGGGAAGGAGGGACGATCACAATATTTTTGGATTAGTCATGTGGAGCCAGTAGCCATTGTTCAGCTCATCCAAAAACAGGAAGTAAAATGACATTTTTAAACATGCTTACTCTCTTCAGCTCCTCCTCCACTGATGCAATCTTCTCGGTGTATTCGGTTATATGCTCCTCTTGGGAAGATATCACGCCCGCCATGCTCCTGTGGGATGATAAAATGTTAAACTCCTGTACTTTCTCCTTCTGAAGTGATTACATTTCAATACAGATTAGTAAAAACGTGTGGTTCATGAACAAAATATGTGTGTTGTACAATGGGCAATTACTCATAGTTCTCAGACGACAAATACACTCCATTCTTGTCACGAGTGGCAGCCAAATCCCGTTTTAGACGCTCAATTTCCTCTGTGTATTCCTGATAAAATACAATATTTTAGTCCAGACATTTCACCAAATAAGATATTCTTTAAAAAATACATAAAGTAAACAGAGAATTCTCCAAATTTCAATTTAGAGTTTCAGTTCTTATATTCACCTTGATAAGAGTTCTCTTTGTCAACTTCTGGTTCACCTCAGGCTTGTTCATGATGTTCTTGGCCCTGTTGGCATATTCCAGCGTGCTCAGAGTTTCCTGGGGATTTCATGAAATGAAAAGTTAGAGTATTGAGGCATTGCTAAAAACTAGACATCAATCTAGACACACATGCCAAGAGACAATAAGACAGCCAGACACACCTCCAGGTTGATTGAGGCTGGGGAAACGGTGGCGATGATGGAGGTCTTGGTACGGCCTCCCAGTGAGTCCTGGAGGATACGGGTGAGTTTGGACTCCCTGTAGGGCACGTGGGGCCTCTTCTCCACCAGTGCAGTGATCACCCTGCCCAGTGTCAGCAGAGACTGGTTGATGTTGCCGGCCTCGCGCGCCCGCTTGTCCACAGCCCCCGATCGGCCGATGTTCTCACTGCCAGCAAGGTCCACCTACAAGAGGAGGTCATGTTGGCGAGAATTCCTGATGGGTATCACAAGCAGGTGCACATACATGACAAATGTGTGATCTTTCTTTGTAAGTCACGGGTAGAGGATATGTGACAATGATATTTGTAGGTAATACCAGTTAACCGTACCAAATTCAGTTTTCCAATCTTGACCAGTTCCTCTCCTTCAATGGTGATTTCCTTCATATGAATCGTGACAGAGAATACAGAGTGAGAGCGGCTGAAAAACAAAAAGGGGCAGATCAATATTAAACTATTCAAACACTAACGCCTTGCTATGAGAAGTTTAGCTGGTTAGACATGCAGGTTTACCTGGAGTAGGCATTTATAAGAGTGGAGGCAGTTTTTCTCTTGGCAGATCCCCGCTCCAGAATCTGGTAAACCTCATTTTTGTTGTGTACCGTGATTTCCTCCAGGCCCTTGATGATGACACCCCTCTGATGAACAGAAAGTACATTTAAACATCATAACTAGTTTAAGAACATCACCCCATTGGTGGAATAGCAGGTTGTCTATGGAAACAGCAGTGACGTGTTGACACTTGTGGAATTCAACTAATTAGGAACGTACATAAAATGTGAGAGTGAGTACTACCTTATTACGTGGATCATCAAACAATTGAAGGCGTTCAGTGACATCGGGACAAGGACTTAGCAGGTCAAACAGCTCTTCATTGTAAATCTCCAGCAAGGAAACCTTGACAGAAAACTCTGTCCCATTCTCAGACAGCTTCTCAAATACCTGATGAAGTGTCCGGGGAATGATACCAGCAAGAGGGTCCTGAAAGAGTAGATTCAAATAACACATTAGTACACATACAGAGGATAATAACCTAAACAGTCAACTGACAAATCTGACACAATTATGTTATACCTCTTCCCATGTAAATTCTTCATTCGGGGATCTTTCTCCTTCCATTGTGAAGGTCTTCCCTGTTCCAGTTTGGCCATATCTACATGACAAAAGCCATTAAAATAAAAAAATATTTTAGAAAAACAGACAGACAAGTCTTCAGTGGCCAATGTCAGCTTATTTTTTTTGGGGGGCACTCAGTGTTTGGTCGCTGCTCATGTTTTTGTTTGTTAATTTGTAGATTGCGCTGTACTCTGCCACTAAATGTTGTCTATTGCTTGCTAGTGATGGGGAATATATACATTTTAGAATAAGGCTGTAATGTAACAAAATGTGGGGAGTCTAGGTGTCTGTATACTTTCCGAATGCACTGTAACTACCTTAATGTTGCTGGACCCTGCGAAGAGCCTTAATAAATATAAACATATTGCTACCATATGTCTGCTGCAGAGGGACAAGAGCCATGAGAAAACAAGTTTAGGTGAGTCTTGGAAATTAGAACATCTACTTTGTGCATGACAAGTTATTTTTTCAACAACTGTTTAAATACAGATTATTTCACTGTATCACAATTTCAATGGGTCAAAAGTTTACATACACTAAACTGACAGTGCCTTTAAACAGCTTGGAATATTCCAGAAAATGTCAGGGCTTTAGAAACCTCTGATTGACTCAAATGATGTCAATTAGCCTATTGGAGAGGTACCTGTGGATGTATTTCAAGGCCTACCGTCAAACTCAGTGCCTCTGCTTTCATCGGGGGGCATCTAAAGAAATCAGCCAAACCCTCAGAAGAAAAGTTGTAGAACTCCACAAGTCTGGTTCATCCTTGGGAGACGACCGAAGTTACCACGTTCATCTGTACAAACAATAGTACGCAAGTAGAAACACCATGGGACCACGCAGCATTCATACCACTCAGGAAGGAGACGTGTTCTGTCTCCAAGAGATGACAGGACTTGTGCGAAAAGTGCAAATCAACCCCAGAACAGCAGCAAAGGACCGTGTGAAGATGCTGGAGGAAACGGGTACAAAAGTATCTATATCCAGAGTAAAATGAGTCCAATAACGACATAACCTGAAAGGCCGCTCAGCAAGGAAGAAGCCACTGCTCCAAAACCACCATAAAAAAGACAGAATAAGGTTTGCAACTGCACATGGGGACAAAGATGGCACTTTTTGCAGAAATGTCCTCTGGTCTGATGAAACAAAAAAATAGAACTGTTTGGCCATAATGACCATTGTTATGTTTGGAGGAAAAAGGGGGAGGCTTGCAAGCCGAAGAACAAAATCCCAACTGAAGCGCGGGGGTGGCAGCCTCGTGTTGTGGGGGTGCTTTGCTGCAGGAGGGACTGGTGTACTTCACAAAATAGATAGAATCATAAAGGCAGGAAAATTATGTGGCTATATTGAAGCAACATCTCAAGACATCAGCTTGGTCGCAAATGGGTCTTCCAAATGGACAATGACCCCAAGCATACTTCCAAAGTTGTGGCAAAATGGCTTACGGACAACAAAGTCAAGGTATTGGAGAGACCACCATAAAGCCACAACCTCAATCCTATAGAAGATTTGTGGGCAGAACTGAAAAACCATGTGCGAGGAAGGAGGCCTACACCAGCTCTGTCAGGAGGAATGGGCCAAAATTCCCCCAACTTATTGTGGGAAGCTTGTGGAAGGCTACCCGAACTGTTTGACCCAAGTTAAACAATTAAAAGGCAAAGCTACCAAATACTAATTGAGTGTATGTAAACTTCTGACCCACTGGGAATGTGATGAAAGAAATAAAAGCTGAAATTCTCCACTATCATTCTGACATTTCACATTCTCAAAATAAAGTGGTGATCCTAACTGACCCGAGTCAGGGAATTTTTACTAGGACTAAATGTCATTGTGAAAAACTGAGTTTAAACGTATTCGGCTTAGGTGTATATAAACTACTGAATTCAACTGTAAGTATTCAGACCCCGTTTCCATTGATCATCCTTCTACAACTTGGGAGTGCACCTGTGGTAAATTCAATTAGACATGATTTGAAAAGGCACACACCTGTCTATATAAAGGCCCCACAGTTGACAGTGCATGTCAAAGCAAAAACCAAGCCACGAGGTCAAAGGAATTGTCCATAGAGCTCAGAGACAGGATTGTGTCGAGGCACAGATCTGGGGAAGGGTTCCATGTAGCCATGGCTCTGTGGTACTGCCTTGTTCCTAGCCAATTGTAATTTGTGGCACCTGATCACAAACGACTGGACAGTAGTCAAGGTTAGACAAAACTATGGCCTGTAGGACCTGCCTTGAGAGTGTTGAGGCAGAGCAGCGCTTTATCATAAAAACAGACTTCTCGCCATCTTAGCTACTGTTGCATCAACATGTTATGACCATGACAGGTCACAATCCAGGTTTACTCAAAGCAGTTTAGTCATCTCAAATTGCTAAATTTCCATACTCATTACAAGATTCGCTTGAGGTTTAGTGAATGATATGTACCTAAAACAATGCTTTTAGTTTGAAAGATTTAAGACTAACTTATTTCCAACCATTCTGAAACAAACTGCAGCTCTTTGATAAGTGTTGAAGTAATTTCACGTGCTGTAGTAGCTGACGTGCACAGTTGAGTCATCCGCATACATAGACACACTGGCTTTAATGAAAGCCAGTGGCATGTCATTAGTCAAGAAATACAAAAAGTAAAAGGGCCTAGACAGCTGCCCTGGGGAATTCCTGATTCTACATGGATTACGTTGGAGGCTTCCATTAAAGAACACCCTCTGCTATAGTGGATAAAGAGTTACTTGTTGTTAGACAACAGACAGTATCATGAGGTCCCTGGCAATTCCCAGCCCCATGGCTTACAGCAACATATTAGCAAGTCAAATTCAGAGTATGAGTAAATGTACTTGGCAAATAAAGATTATTTTGATGTCAGTTATTACCCAGTACTTACGCAAAAACTGTACAGTTGTATCCACTTATCACTTCATCCAAAATGGGACAGACAACACTCTTGTAGACGTCAATTTGCTTTGCAGCTGGACCGAAAACCTGAGGGTTTGATAACATGTGCAACCTTACAGATGGCCTTCCAACCCAAGTAGATATTGGTGTTAGTCCATTTTAGACAACATTAGTTACCATATCAAAAGTGTACATTTTCCTAGCCGCCTTGTCGCCAATCCCTCCCGTTCGCACATTGATCTCTTTTCTGTTTTCAACCGTATCAATAACTCCATGGGAGGCAGACTTGCGTTCCGCGTTGTTAAAGGGTCTGAAAAGGCAAGGGCAGAGAAGTTAACAAAACATTAGTTAAGCCTAGATACAGTGCATTCTTAAAGTATTCAGACCCCTGGACTTTTCCCACATTTTATTACGTTTACAGCCCCCCCCCCTCAAAACAAACACCCAATAATGACAAAGCAAAAATGTTGACATTTTTGCAGGACAACACTCCCCATCCAACCTGACCGAGCTCGAGAGAATCTGCAGAGAAGATTGGGAGAAACTACCCAATTACAGATATTTCTCCCAATCTTCTCTGCAGATTCTCTCTAGCTCAGTCAGGTTGGATGGGGAGCGTCGCTGCACAGCTATTTTCAGGCCTCTCCAGAGATGTTCGATAGGCTACAAGTCTGGCTGGGCCACTCAAGGACATTGAGACTTGTCCTGAAGCCAAACCTGAGTTGTCTTGGCTGTGTGCTTAGGGTTGTTGTCCTGTTGGAAGGTGAATCTTAAACCCAGCCTGAGATCCGGAGAGAACTGGAGCAAGTTATCAACGATCTCTGTACTTTGCTCCATTCATCTTTCCCTCAATCCTGACTAGTCTCCCTGCCGCTGAATAACATCCCCACATATGGTGGTGGCATCATCATTTTTTCACCGTAGGGATGGTGCCAGGTTTCCTCCAGACATGACACTTGGCATTCAGCCCAAAGAGTTCAATCTTGGTTTCATCAAACCAGAGAATCTGGTTTCCCTTTTGGCAAACTCCAAGCGGGCTGTCATGTGCCTTTTAATGAGGAGTGGTTTCCATCTGGCCACTCTACCATAAAGGCCTGATTGGTGGAGTGCTGCTGAGATTGTTGTCCTTCTGGAAGGTTCTTCCATCTCCACAGACAAACAGTCTGGTCAGAAAGGTGACCAAAACCAGATGGTCACGCTAACAAAGGCTGTTATCCTCCGATTACGCAGTTTGACCGTTGCAGCCAGCTCTAGGATGAGTTCTTGGTGGTTCCAAACTTCTTCCAATTAAGAATCATGGCTGCCACTTCTCGGGGACCTTCAATGCTGCAGACATTGAAAGTGCCTCGACACAATCCTGTCTCGGAGCTCTACGGACAATTAATTTGACCTCATAGCTTGATTTTTCCTCTGACATGCACTGTCAACTGTGGCACCTTACAGACTGGTGTGAGCCTTTCCAAATCATGTCCAATCAATTTACAACAGCTGGACTCAAATCCAGTTGTAGAACAATCTCAAGGATGATCAATGGAAACAGGATGCACCTGAGCTCAATTTCGAGTCTCATGAAGGGTCTGAATACTTCCGTAAATAAGGTGTTTTTTAATACATTTGGAAAAAATGTCTAAAACCATGTTTTTGCATTGTCATTATGGGGTAGTGTGTAGAATGATAATGTTTTTATTTAAGCAATTTTAGAATAACGCGCAAGAGGTGTGAATACTTTCCAAATGCACTGCATCTGGCAAGTGTTGCTGTGACACCATGTCCAAATGTTTGTATTTAAGTCCCAACTGGTTTCATACAAGTCACGTTTAGCTTACCTGCATCTCACAACGACTTGAATATTTCTCCCCTTCTCATCCTTTTTGGCAACATTGAACAAGTTGTTCGAAGCCATGTTTGCAGAACACTCAAAATCCTGCCAACGGCAACTAACAAATAACGTTACCGTTTTTCAATTGAACGCAAATGTTGTATTAGTTAGCTAACATAACGTTACTGTTATTCTAACTAAGCAGTTCGCTAGTTAACGGTAGCTATCTACTGTTACTAACTAGCAATTATTACTTCAATATATTTGCTAAGGTTATCTTGCTTAGTTAGCTAGCTATGTTACATAGGCAACCAATCCAAATTTGTCATTACCAAATCTTTGCTCTCGGATTTCTCTCGAACAGTTATCTTGTAGATGGCTAGCTAATTTTAACAAAAACGAATTGTTTGATTGCTGGCGTTCTTTCGTGCGGACTGTGTAATATTTCAAAATTAAAAGGTTTCATCCGAGTTCAGCCAATCGCTAAATCGGAATGTCTCAAACGCGATTTTATTGGCAGTCTGTGGTCACATGAAAAATGGAGGAGTGACGCATCACGGGAACTAAAGCTTTAAATTGGGACACACGCTAAAATACACTGCATGACCAAAAGTATGTGGACATCTGCTAACAGTTTATTCCAAAATCATGGGCATTAATATGGGATAGAGGTGAGGGCTCTGTGCAGGCCACTTTCATGCCATATTCCTATTTCTAACGTTATAGTTATTGCTATTCCATTACTTCAGTTCAATTTCTATAGTTTATGTAGTCTGGTGGCCAGTTAGTATATGAAAAGATAAATATTTCCATTCTTCTCATCACGGACTGGTAGAGTTGGGACACCAGGAGGGTGCAATAATGATCAAGTAGAACAGAAAAACGACAGTTCTCACAATCTCCATACACGAACCTCTAGCTGCTGTCCTCTTAAATTCCACGAGTACAAAATTACTAGCTGATAACACAATTCATGTTTGTATTTACATCATATAATGTAGTGCTTAGTAGAAAGTATATTTATTTATTGTTACATTGTAACTAGGTTTTCCCCAATGGTTCCTCTAGATAGCAAGTGATTGTGAAAATCAAGTCGTCTGCTGTAAAACTCGTTGCTGTGTAATACGCAAAATATCGTTGTAGTGAACGGGAATATGACGTCATTACAAAACCTGTATCCCTTCTCGCCATGCTATTTTTTGGGTGGTAGGAATAATCACATTTGGTTGGCATTGTGACTCGCGCAGAGTTTCTAACACAGAGATGCAACATCGCGAAATTTACGGGAACGCTTGCTGAACAGACCAAGCAGACCAGGCTAGGATTTTGGGTTTACAAAATCAGCGAGAAAAAACTTTCTTCCTTAGTTCATTTTCTCGAAATCTGAAGGCACAACGTAGATTCGAACCAATGTCTTAAGTACTTGAACATGTTATTACCCCAACCTCTTGAAAGAGACAAACTGACACGTTTTAATTGACGTCAAAAACAACTTTATATCGAAGGAGTGCCTTTGATTTGACGGCCGGAACATGCGCAGTTTGGCTTGAGACAATCATTAGACCCGATGATGTATTTCTACGCATGAGTTTAGCTAGCCAACAGGGATTTATTTTGGAGAAGCAGTTTCTGCCTATCTTTATACTGTACTGTATTTGATTCAAGGCAAATAACATTTACATGACAAACATTGCACGGGAAGTCAATGTAATTTTTTTTCTCCCCACATTTTGTCAAATTTGCCATTCACAACGTAAGTCGACTATTTGTTTAAAAAACAGTTGTTTTAAACACACTGTGGTCAATACAGATCCATCAGTTGTCAATTCAACCATAGTAAGTGTCTCAATTATTGATTTTAAAAAATGTAGGTGGAAGTTGCAATGTGTTGTAAATTGACCAAAGGTATGGACTTTATCATACAAAGTGAGAGACACACTTTACAATAACTCATAGATATTACCCGTTCAACAAAAGTATTTGTTAGGATATCACCTTTCCAACAAGTCAGTTTGTCAAATTCATGTCCTGCTAGAGCTGCCCCAGTCAACTGTAAGTGCTGTTGTGGAAGTGAAGTGGAAACATCTAGGAGCAACAACGCCACAAGCTCACGGAACGGGACCACCTGAGTGCTGAAGCTGTCCTCGGTTGCAACACTCACTACCGAGGTCCAAACTGCCTCTAGAAGCAACATCAGCGCAATAACTGTTAGTCCGTAGTTTCATGAAATGGGTTTCCATGGCACACAAGCCTAAGATCACCATGCACAATGCCAAGCATAAGCTGGAGTGGTGTAAAGCTCACTGCCATTGGACTCTGGAGCAGTGGAAGCAAGTTTTCTGGAGTGGTGAACGTTTCACCACCTGGCAGTCCGTAGGGAAATATGGAGAACGCTACCTGTGTAAATTTATATTGCCAACTGTATGGAGTGCATACAGAAATGGTTTGTCGAGATCAATGTGGAAGAACTTGAATGGCCTGCACAGAGCCCTCACCTCAACCCCATCATACACCTTTGGGATGAATTGGAATGCTGACTGCGAGCCAGGCCTAATCACCCAACATCAGTGCCCGACCTCACCAATGTTCTTGTGGCTGAATGGAAGCAAGTCAATGATCCAACATCTAGTGGTACGCCTTCCCAGAAGGGTGGATGCTGGTATAAAGAGCAAAAGGGGGACCAACTCCATATTAATGCCGATGATTTTGGAATGAGATGTTATATGAACAGGTGGCCGCATACTTTTGCTCATGTAAGTGTTTATTCGAAATGTTCATGAGTAATGTACATTTTGTTGATCTGTTTATGTGACTATGTTCTGGGTGGATCTTCGGCTAGACTTGGGTAAAAAAAGATTTGGTAGGGACATCGATCTGCAAGCTTGATGTTCTTTTTATTTTTGATAGTCCAAGGTTTTCCACTGAGGAAAAGTATGTGTAATTTGATTATAATTCTTGCTAAATTTTACACCCATAAAATGATTATTTTTAATGAAAAATTATCCTATTCAGGTAGATTTAAATCATTACTTTGCCAGATACTATGCACCAGAAGAATAAGAAGGTAATGAAATTTCTTTGAATGTAAAAACCCGTTATATTGATTTAGTAACCATCATATTAAAGTAAAACTTGTAGTCACACTATGATATGGTGTGTGGTCCTTCCACTGCGATTATGGAAACCATGCAGTTTATTTGGCTACAAATGAAATAGTTGGCTGTTGGGCTGCAACCTTGTCTCAGAGCATTTCGTATTATTCTGCTCCTAAATATGACACTCAATTTAGTATGATATGGTTTTACATATGGTATGTATTAAGGATGTCATTCACCCATTTCGTAAGATATGTTGTGAATTACAATTGGCATTAAATGTTACGAATTTACAAAACGTATGATATGTTACGAATTCTAGTAAGCCAGCTAACGTTAGGTACCTAAAGTTAGCTAGCTAAAAGTTTTTTTTAACCTTTATTTAACTAGGCAAGTCAGTTAAGAACAAATTCTTATTTTCAATGACGGCCTAAGAACAGTGGTTAACTGCCTGTTCAGGGGCAGAACAACAGATTTGTACCTTGTCAGCTCAGAGATTTGAACTTGCAACCTTTCGGTTACTAGTCCAACGCTCTAACCACTAGGCTGCCCTGCCGCCGGTTTAGGGGAAGGCTTAGCTAATATGCTAAGTAGCTAAAAATTAGTAAGTAGTTGCTAATTAGCTACAATACGAAAGTTTTTTGTGATGAGATTCGAACTCACATCCAACCACCCTACTTTCATTTTTGCCCTAAGTAAAAATCTTTCTAATGTAAACATACCATACTAATTGGGCAGTGACTAATGTACGTTTACTATGTTACGTCTAGTGTATGAGACCAGGCTGCAACAATTTATGACGTACTTCCCTGGATGGTGAAAGTTCACTATGATCTTGATGCTCCTTTCCAATAAATATCTAGGGTCTGATTGTGGTGACATAAGGATCAATGCTTGACTGCCGCTTGACAAATATTCTGGCTCTTAACCATAATCTCATCATGTAGACTAGCCTATACGCACTATCTGCGAGCTGTTGGGTAGAGCGCATGTGCCAAGTCCATTTGGAATTCACTATTTAACCCAACAGTTTTTGTGACAAAACTATTGGTAGAGTTGAAAACTGCGATAGAAACACATTATTTCATGTACCAAATAAATATCTAAAGTGATAAAGTACATGTTGTGTGCATTACGTCATCACGTACTGTTTGTTCTATCTGCAACAAGTAGGTTTGGTGGAAACACCACCGGTGAAAAACTGTGCATATTTTATTTATGCAGATTTTAGAATATTCGCATTGAAATTTGTCCCCAATTTGATGGAAACCTAGCTATAGAAACACAATATGAGCAATTTGAGGAGCACACTTCCATCCAGTGCCAATATTCGTGAATAGACATTTAGTAGGTCGTCATACAGCTATCATATTGAGGTAGATGAACAACTGTTTGAGATGAAATTTGTTATAGGTACGTGCACTGGACTGGTGAAGTGTACCATTGAATACAAGAGCCTAGTCTCTGTGCTTAATTCATGTGATAAACCTCAGCAAGAAAATAACCTATGCACACATGACTGTAAGTCGCTTTGGATAAAAGCGTCAGCTAAATGGCATATATTATTATTATTATTATTATTCTGTGCTTGCTCAATAATTTGCCTTCAACAGAGTTTATTTCTTGTTTGTTATGTCTGACTGTTGAAATACAACATGATTATGAATAATAGAGAAAATAGATAGGATATTCTAAATTAGAGAACAAGAGACAAGATGTATAGGACAATGTTTGATATAATTGTTTTCAATAATTAATTGTTCTAGTATTTGATCATGTTTCCCAACAATAAGTTAAAGTAACTAGCTGTGAGTCAATTCAGTTCTGCCCTACACCTCTGTCAACAGATTCTTTGTTTTACTTGCCAAGTGAAATCTCCTCTCCCTGCAATCTTTGTCTCATATTTTATGACATAACACCACCCATCGACCTTGCAGAGCAGTCATCCATCTCCCAGGGGGCATCCACCCACACGTCCTAGTGGGGGGGGGGGGTTATTCCCTCATTTTCTTCTCTTTCTCTCTCTCTCACACACACACACACACACACACACACACACACACACACACACAATTTTCCTACCCCGGTGTGACTATTCGGCAATTAAGCACTTTCTTAAATGATCTGTGCCTGTGTTTATAAACGATGGCGGAAAAGGGCAACTCATCCCAGTCCTCAATGGTCACACAGTCCACTGATTTACTCACTTTTAGTGCAATAATAAACACATTATCTAGGTAATCAAAAGGGGGAAACTAATAAAAGCACATTGCATGCATCTTCTGTTTTTCCTATCCAAAATCACATGGGCAGCTGGTGGAGGATATGAAGAGAATGAGGGTATATCATGAACACATACCCCAATTATAATGTAGCGAAATGGAGGAATCTAAAACTGTGTTTTTTGGATATGAATCCTGCATAGATGGTCTCTGAGATGAGCCTCTCCTGGAGTTTCATCGTCATGAGAGCAGCTGTCCCCCAGGCCACGCCCCAGGCATGGGGTTTGAGTGACCCAAACACCTCCGGTTCCTCCGATCAAAGAGACCTTTTCTTTTACAATCTGCTGGGTCTAACAAATCCACTTCATTATCATAACAATTTTAACTGTGAGGGTGGAAGCAAAGTGAAGTGGGAACAATCCTATTGTTTATTTTTTCCATCAGTCAGAGGAGTAAGAATCTAGTCGGTAACTTTGGTTGATCAGACGTTAGGGGACTGCCACAGCAGAAGCATCGCTCTCTCCATCTATCTGAGGCCCTGCTATCACTGTCTCGGGGGCTATTACAGGTAAGCAATTGAGGGGCTGTTTCAGCTGGGGTTTTTAGTTTTTTTGTCTCCTATTTTCTTGAACATGCAGAAATCTAAGGGTCAGTTTCCCCAGACATAGATGAAATGTAGTCCTGGACTAAAATGCTATGGAGATTCTCATTCTGTGTCCAGGAAACTGGCCCATAGTAACAGTATCGTTGTTTTAAGCTTGTAAAAAAAAAGTAGAATAGATCACTTTTAAAATGCACATGTAATCAACACCTTTACAATATATACTCTATATGTAAACTGTTAGATATGAAATTAAGGTAGTATCATCAGGATCTATTACATATACAACTCACTCTTGACGAAGCACAGTATGTCACTGTACACATACTACTTATCACGAGTGCCACTATGTATTGGTAGGCTGCATGGTAATAGACTATCATTCAAATGTTGTAGTTTATTGATGCTCAAAATACTTGACAAACAATCAGGCCTCAATTTCACAATAAAGGGTTCTGAAAGTAAATGTAAATGTCAGTGATGTACAATAACAATACTGTACTATAAAAGATTCAAGTCATGGGTGATTCAAACACATCAAGACATACATTCATCCCATTTGCAATACATGCATTTATGAAGGGATATTCTCTGGTCTGTTTTTAATATTTAAGAGCTTACTGCAAACCTCAAACATATCTTCAAATCAAATTTGTCACGCATGTATAACCTATTTTACAAAAAAAAGTGTTATAAAACAAAGATTCATAATAACAAAAACCACACATGACATTTGATTAATCGTCATGCCGGGGTCTCCAGACCCCTAGGTGACACAGGCATAGGCAACACAAAACGCCCCCCCCCTCTAAATCCCACTCTATGTGGCGGGGCGTGGGCGTGGGGTGCAGGGAGGGCACCATTCCCCACGGAGGCACGCTGTGCAGAATAACGACCGGACACTGGACCTGGAAAAACTCCCATCTGCCAGAGGGAAGAGGCATTCACCCAATACACTAACATTTTTGTAACTGTGGGCGTTAAAAGGGAACTTTTGGGTTAATTTCCCCCTGCAAGGGGAAAGGGGAGTTAGGTAGGGAAGACCATTCCTAAACTACTCACTAGTCATTGGGATGTCTTATTTAAGTAGGTCTATCATTTTTAGGTGGACAAGTTGTTGGCTGTGTTACAGGCAACATGAAAAAGCCTATGGACAATTGTTTTTGTGTTTCCTACATAGTCATATGTGTTATAACAAATTACATACACTAACTAGCCTATTGTGGAATATGTTGAAGGTTTCACAAATAGGAATACACATAGATGATGTCATTAGGAACATGTCAGACACATTTTGTATAAGAAAGACTAAAGATCATCACCATTATAAGTAGACGGTGTCCCCTGTGACAGAATAGCAAATCAAATCAAATTTTATTAGTCACACACATTTAGCAGATGCTATTGCGGGTGTAGCAAAATTATTGTGTTCCTAGCTCCAACAGTGCAGTAGTATCTAACAATTCACAACAATACACACAAATCTAAAAGTAAAAGAATGGAATTAATAAATAAATATTAGATTGAGTGGCATTAACTAAAATACCATAGAATAGAATACAGTATATACATATGAGATGAGTAAAGCAGTATGTAAGCATTATTTAAACATTATTAAAGTGGCCAGTGATTCCAAGTCTATGTATATAGGGCAGCAGCCTCTAAGGTGCAGGGTTGCGTAACCAGGAGGAAACCGGCTAGTGATGGCTATTTAACAGTCTGATTGTCTTGAGATAGAAGCTATTTTTCAGTCTCTCGGTCCCAGCTTGATGCACCTGTACTCATCGCACCTTCTGGATTATAGTGGGGTGAACAGGCCGTGGCTCGGGTAGTTGATGTCCTTGATGGTATTTTTGGCCTTCCTGTGACATCTGGTACTGTAGGGGTCCTGGAGGGCAGGTAGTTTGCCACCGGTGATGCATTGGGTGAGACCGTACCACCCTCTTGAGAGCTCTGCGGTTGTGGGCGGTGCAGTTACAGTAACAGGTGGTGATACAGCTTGACAGGATGCTCTCAATTGTGCATCTGTAAAAGTTTGAGGGATTTAGGGGCCAAGGCAAAAATTCTTCAGCCTCCTGAGGTTGAAGAGACGCTGTTGCACCTTCTTCACCACACTGTCTGTGTAGGTGGACCATTTCATATCAGCAGTGATGTGTACCGAGGAACTTGAAGCTTTCCACCTTCTCAACTTCAGTCCCGTCAATGGCGATAGGGGAGTGCTCCTTTGTTTTGTTGACGTTGAGTGAGAGGATATTTTCCTGGCACCACTCCCCCAGGGTCCTCAACTCCTCCTTGTAGGCTGTCTCGTCATTGTTGGTAATCAGGCCTACTACTGTTGTGTCGCAGCCCGTCAGGAAGTCCAGGACCCAGTTGCACAGGGTGGGGTTGAGACCCAGAGCCCCGAGTTCAATGATGAGCTTGGAGGGTACTATGTTGTTGAATGCTGAGCTAACAGCATTCTTACATAGGTATTCCTCTTGTCCAGATGGGATAGGGAAGTGTGCAGTGTGATTGCATCGTCTGTGGATCTATTGGAGCGATAAAGCAAATTGAAGTGGGTCTAGGATGTCAGGTAAATTAGTGGTGATATGATCCTTAACTAGACTCTCAAACCACTTCATGATGACAGAAGTGAGTGCTAGGGGGCGATAGTCATTTTGTTCAGTTACCTTTGCTTTCTTGGGTACAGGAACGGTGGGCATCTTGAAGCAAGAGGGGACAGCAGACTGGGATAGGGAGAGATTGAATATGTCTGAAAACACTCCAGCCAGCTGGTCTGCACATGCTCTGAGGACGGGGATGTGGATGTCGTCTGGGCCAGCAGCCTTGCGAGGGTTAACACGTTTCAATGTCTTACTCACGCCGGCCACGAAGGAGAGCCCACAGTCCTAGGCAGCGGGCCGCGTCGGTGGCACTGTGTTATCCTCAAAGCAGGCGAAGAAGGTGTTTAGCTTGTCAAGGAGCAAGACATCGGTGTCCGCGACATGGTTGGTTTTCCCTTTGTAGTCCGTGATTGTCTGTAGATCCTGCCACGTCTTGTGTCTGAGCCGTTGAATTGCGACCCCACTTTGTCTCTGTACTGACATTTTTCCTGTTTGATTGCCTTACGGAGGGAATAACTACACTGTTTGTATTCGGCCATATTCCCAGTCACCTTGCCATTGTTAAATTAGGTGGTTCTCGCTTTCTCGCCATTTATCCACGGTTTCTGGTTTGGGTAGGTTTTGATAGTCACAGTGGATACAACATCTCCTTTACAATTCCTGATGAACTCAGTCACCGTATCTGTGTATTCGTCAATGTTATTCTCAGAGGCTACCTGGAACATGTCCCAGTCCGTGTGATCAAAACAATCTTGAAGCATGGATTCTGATTGGTCAGACCAGCGTTGAATAGACTTTCGCATGGGTACTTCCTGTTTAGGTTTCTGCCTATAGGAAGGAGAAGAAAAATGGAGTCATGATCAGATTTGCCGAAGGGAGGGCAGGGGAGGGCCTTGTAGGCATTTTGAAAAGTTGAGTAGCAGTGGTCCAATGTTTTTCCAGCAAAAGTACTATGGTCAATATGTGGGTAGATTTTCGGTAGTGTTTTCCTCAAATTTGCTTGGTTAAAATCCCCAGCTACAATAAATGTTGCCTCAGGATTATCTACTTGTGTAAGGAGAAGTCTCATTACCTGTGTGTCATAGTGGATGTGCAGGCATTGTGTTTAAAGGGCCTCCTCTTGCTTTGTTACTAACTGCCACAGCCCTTGGATCAATAACCTTGTCACATGGACAGTATGCCTACAGACATCAGCCATATGTAATTTACACTGAATGAGGGCAGCTTGATGAGAAGAGAGGAAGGAGTCCCAAGATGATCCCTTCAATAGTGTGGGATGTAGAGTAGGTGCAGCTATGTCATACATACTTTCAGTCCATACAGGTTGGCAACCCATAACTCAAGAAGGATTAATAGTCTATCTAATGACCATCCTGTTCACTGGGTACAAATGTTCCAACTTTATGGGGTGATATGAAGCATGTGCCTTATAAAGCATTCTAAAGCATATGCCTTCATACATTTTTTGTTTATCCTACACTGATTCTTCCCCCAAAAATGTTTTAGGTAGCTATAGAACTTTGACCAATTGAAATTTCAATTGTTGCACATGAAATTGCTCTTCTCATATGCCTCTGTGTGTGCTTCTTCGTTCCCACGACTCTATATTTCATGTATGCAATTTACCGGATGTATTTAATATCAGTAGAAAGTGGGTGTCATCTATTACACCAGTTGAATCCATTTTTGGTGAAGTGATACCAGAGTTCCTGTAAACTGTTGTCAGCATGCCGATTATTATATAGACAATAAAATGGGAAATAAACTTTACATGGTAATATTTACTCAACTGAACCAGGCTAACAAATACCATGCAAAAAGAAAACGAATTTGTCATGTGTTTTTTAAATTAATTGACAAGTGTTCTTTGATGTTGTAATCAAGTTTGAGGCCTAATCCTAGCCCGGCTTTTTCCCCGTTTTAATTTTTTATTTTATTTTATTTTTTTATTTAAAAAAAAAATATATTTTTTAATTTTATTAACAACAAATCAATACATGAAGCACATGAGGGAACACAAGCATACATAGATTACAAACAATGGACAATCGAGCTAGGGGGTACAATATCACATTACAATTACACAAGGACCTTAAGGGACATGCATATACTTACAATTCTAACAGCTTTTTTGTTAGTAGAGCATTTAACCGTCTTAAAATACAGTTCAATTTATTTTTGTAGGATACGAAAATGTGGTTTTCTGTTTGTAAATCACCTAGTCCTTGGATGGCCAGTGACGTCAAGGGACATTATTAAGAGACTCCCTTCAAATTCAAACTACAATATTGAATCCTCATAATACAACGATATTATATTATATTTGTCATGCGTAGGCGACACCATAGGCTATGGCAGAGAATACATCACTGGATTTGAAGGTTATATATTGAGTGCGTAAAGGCACGTAAAGGCTTGAAGCGCATACTCTTGGTAAAATAAATGACAGCTAAAACCATGGATAAAGTTTGGGTACCAATCTGTGTTCTTTTTTACACGACATTCACGAGGGAATTTACTCAAAGGAAGAGGAAATATCCGTATCATTGCCAGAGACGGAACTGAGTTAAAAGTTGAGTCATTGTAGAAACAGCACAGCCAATTAGATAAAGCTTATTTAGAAAATATTCATTTCTATTTCGCTGCTCTAGCCAATGGAAGGGAAGCCAGGTGTTCTCATCAATTTTACTGAAATGGCAGTATTCAAATACATTATTAGTCATTTGAGATGATCGTAAATTGAGGAGAATAATCCAAATTATTGGTCAATATTAATCCAATAGATTCATTGTCTGCTATAGTAAACCAATGTATTTTTTAGAAAGCACTATGTGACATGAAACTTAATTCGTACCCATTACAAACCCACAAATTTGTGCTCAACCGCACGCAAACCCATGCATAAAATGAAAAACCCGTGCGTAAAAGTCATGATAAACATTTTTTTTGCCACATATCTAACAGTACTTTTTCTTTGCTCCGCAGGTGATCGTTTGAGTGAAGAAAGGGACAATTTCGAGTTGTCTTTCCAGAGCAACTTTACGCAGCCACCGCGCACTCAGCCTGTTGCATAAAAGGACACCGGAATCCCAGGGGATTCAATAAGTAGTTTGTGATTTAGCGACAGCAGCTTCCTCCCCGGTGTCTGCCTCGCCCTCGCCTGAACCACAGCACCTTTGCGCATGAACCGTGAGCTGCACCATGGCGCAGAGTCAACATGATATAAACCACATGTATGCTCCATCATCTTATTCTTGTAGCAGGGAAATGTACCAGGACCAATCAACCTACCTGGCAACTTCGACCTGCCCCATGTCCTACCAACAGCCGTCCCACTCATACACGTCACCAAAGTCGACAGTGGACAGTGCGCTCTTAACCATCATGCCTGACTACAGCGGGTTCTACCAGCCAAATTGCCAACGAGACATGCAGGCTTTTCCTGACAGGAAAGTGTTACCATATTCACTGAACTCGCTGAGGCTTCCACTACCTCTGACACCTCTGAACACAATAAGGAATTTTACACGTGTGGGACCTGCGGCAGAGGGCCCTTGTCAACCCAATCCCTACAACACTCCAAATGTACCCCTGAGGCCAATACCGAGGCCGAGAAAGTATCCAAACCGCTCGAGCAAAACGCCTGTCCATGAGCGACCATACCCTTGCCCGGCAGAGAGCTGCGACAGGAGGTTCTCTCGGTCGGACGAGCTGAGCAGACACGTCAGAATCCACACAGGGCACAAACCCTTCCCATGTCGGGTCTGCATGCGCAGTTTCAGTCGCAGCGACCACCTCACTACGCACATCCGCACACACACTGGAGAAAAACCATTTTCTTGTGACCACTGTGGAAGAAAGTTCGCCAGGAGTGATGAAAGAAGGAGACATACGAAAATCCACTTAAGACAGAAAGAGAAAAAGTAATCATAATGACCCTGGCATAATTGGTTTGAACATTCAGCCACAATGTTTCCATGCAGTCCAAAAATAATTGTATAACATCCAAATCACATTCACGCTGAATTTAGCAGACATGGTTAACTTGGGCGACTACTGAATGTGGATATAAGGTGCTGAATGAATAACATAATTATTGGACAGGGCTATCACGCGTATATTATAGACGTTAGGCATAGAGCCAGTTAGCCATAACTTAACTGTAAATGTGTACAAACACTAGTGCTCAAGATAGAACGTGTTTTAATAGAGCAGGTTAGGAACCAGTCATAGAGATGCTGATTAGCAGGCAATGAGTAAGATTCAACGCCAATACTAAAGGGAATCAGCCGGCAAGTAGATTCTCTTTTGCCTGTGTTTAAAGAGCAGCTCAAAAAAAGATGATACCACAATAGATGAGACTGTGATGGGCATCCCTGCATTTTAGCTGGAAAGGAGTGCAATGACCAATATCACAGAGTCTAGAGGTCTGTTCTGTTCTGCTGAATATCATCACTATTCTGAGAGTGGGGGCTTGACTCCCATGTGTGCAAAAACTGGAAGCTTTGTACAGTGTCTGTCAAGAGAGATAATTAACTGAATTGATTAACCTGCTGTTTGATAACTTTTTAAAAATCTCCTGTTACTTGTTGGATAAAGATGACAGAGTAACAAACAATTGATGCCACTTCGCCTCTCAGATGTAAGATCATTACAGAACATAACAAAGGAGAAGAACTTTGATACTTTTATTTTACGTGTGTTTTACACACTGAGTATTGATATTTAACTGACTTGATGCTTCTTACAATAAATGTAGAATATTTTGACGTTGCTGGCATAAAGAAAACTGCTTGTTTGTTAGTGTGCTTGTGCATTGTTCCACAAATGTATTCTTAATTAGCCTAGTACAAATTAAATTACTGGGCAAAGGACATGGTTGAATATTTTAAACAACAATGAAATCCACTTTGTGTTGTAGAATATGTATTTTTGTCTTATTTTGGTCCTTTGAAAGTAGGCTATAGGCTATTGTATATAAACTCAGCAACAACAAAATAACATCCTCTCACTGTCAAATGTGTTTATTTTCAGCAAACTTAACATGTGTAAATATTTGTATGAACATAAACAAGATTCAAAAACTGAGACATAAACTGAACAAGATTCATAGACATGTGACTAACAAAAATGGAAAAATGTGTCCCTGAACAAAGCGGGGTCACAAAGGGGGGATAGCCACCAGCTGCATTAAGTACTGCAGTGCATTTCTCCTCATGGACTGCACCAGATTTGCCCGTTCTTGCTGTGAGATGTTACCTCGCTCTTCCACCAAGGCACCTGCAAGTTCCCGGACATTTCTGGGGGGAATGGCCCTAGCCCTCACCCTCTGATCCAACAGGTCCAAGACGTGCTCAAAGGGATTGAGATCCGGGCTTTTCGCTGGACATGGCAGAACACTGACATTCCTGTCTTGCAGGAAATCACGCACAGAATGAGCAGTATGGCTTGTGGCATTGTCATGCTGGAGGGTCATGTCAGGATGAGCCTGCAGGAAGGGTACCACATGAGGGAGGAGGTCTTCCCTGTAATGCACAGCGTTGAGATAGCTTGTTGTCATTGCAGGCAGTCCGATGATGCTGTGACACACTGCTCCAGACCACGACGGACCCTCCACCTCGATCCCGCTCCAGACTGCAGGCTTCGGTGTAACGCTCATTCCTTCAACGATAAACGCGAATCTGACCATCACCCCTGGTGAGACAAAACCGCGACTCGTCAAATAGCACTTTTTGCCAGTCCTGTCTGGTCCAGTGACGGTGGGTTTGTGCCCATAGGTGACGTTGTTGCTGGTGATAACTGGTGAGGTCCTGCCTTACAACAGGCCTACAAGCTCTCCATCCAGCCTCTCTCAGCCTATTGCGGACAGTCTGAGCAATGATGGGAGTGATTGTGCGTTCCTGGTGTAACTCTGGCAATTACAATTGTTGTTGCCATCCTGTACCTGTACCGCAGGTGTGATGCTCGGATGTACCGATCCTGTGCAGGTGTTGTTACACGTGGTCTGCCACTGCGAGGATGATCAGCTGTCCGTCCTGTCTCCCTGCAGCGCTGTCTTAGGCGTCTCACAGTACGGACATTGCAATATATTGCCCTGACCACATCTGCAGTCCTCATCCTTCCGTGCAGCATGCCTAAGGCACGTTCACACAGATGAGCAGGGATCCTGGGCATCTTTATTTGGGTGATTTTCAGTCAGTAGAAAAGCCTTTTTAGTGTCCTAAGTTTTTATAACTGTGACCTTAATTGCCTACCATCTGTAAGCTGTTTGTGTCTTAACGACCATTCCACAGTTGCATGTTCATTAATTGTGTGTGGTTCAATGAATAAGCATGGGAAACAGTGTTTAAACCCTTTACAATGAAGATCTGTGAAGTTATTTGGATTTTTACGAATTATTTTTTGAAAGACAGGGTCCTGAAATAGGGACGTTTCTTTTTTGCCGAGTTTAGGTCAAGGGAGGCCTATACTGTATACAGTATTCTACTAGTCACATTGTCCTTCTCAGGTAATACTCAGTATGTCCACAAGAGGCCCCTAAACCGCAAGCAATGAACTCAATAGCACTCTGCCAAATATGAGCTAAATTACCAAATTGATGAGGCAAGCAAAGTTATTATGGGGATTAAGTTTAATTGGTGAAGTTCGATTAACTAAGCAATGTTTAAGAAAATTATTCAGTAACCCATGTCCCATGGGATGATCTCAAAGAATGTAGTTTGATCCAATCAAAACATACCTATAGTAAATGACTTTTTTCATTTGTAAAGTCTGATTAATTCAGGCTGTAATACACAATTGGTGTATACAACTTGAAAGTAATGACTTCAGAATCATGTAAATGTTCCATAGAAGCCAGAATGTTGAATAAAATTACATTTAAACGTACTCTACTGCTTCTCTGTTAGGTTTGTCTTTCAGTTGCTTAACCATTCTTTTTAGAGAGCCAGTTGGTATATGGTTTCGTTTGGCATAGAGGTAAAGTTAGGCAATGAAAATTGTATATTATGAATCAGGGGAGGATGGAGGACATTGCACACTGTATTTTTGTTGTTGAAGGATTGAAATCTGAATATAAAAATATAAATGAATACAAATCTCACAAAGGTGTGGATTGTTCTCCATCTTCCTGATTCAGAATATAATGTTCATTATCATGGCATGCTTGGTTCAACAGCTATTGACTAAATCAAATGTAAAATTCAATATAAACTATTTTTATCTCAGTGCCCAGAACTGAACAATATACCTTCCAGCTCTTTAACAAGTTGGGTAAAAAAAAACATTCCTTCGGATATTTGGTTTCAAATTTAGAGCAGCCAAAGAATAAACCACAGACAACTGGTAGAATAATTGTAAATGTTACTTGATTCAACATTCCGGCTTGTAAGGAACACTTACACGATTCATCAGGTATTAGTTTCAGGTTGTATATACCAATTCATTGTGTATTACAGCATACCCCATTTAGTGAATTCTTGAGTCCCTCAATATTGTTCTTCTTAGAAATGTTATGTTTAATGTATGGTTTCAGTTCATTTCAAGACATGATAAACTTGGTGTAATTTCAAATACATTAGAGATGATGTACAAAGATCACAATTTATCAACTGAGTGACTACTTTCATTACAGGCTAAATGCATTGACTGGCCAACCCCCAAACTGAAGAGACAATTGTGAGCATTTGTCCAACTTTAGTATAAGTGCTTTTAGTTCACACAACATGTTTTCCCATTACACACCACAGTGACAGTGATATATCCATTCCATAATAATCCATCATTGTAGGAATTATGACAATCATACATTTATACCATGTTGTGACACAGCCCTGAGAATCAATGGTTCACATCAATTCAGCGTTCATAGTGCGCTTCAGATATCGACTTCAGGGCCGGGGTAAGGTTCACCACCACACCAAAAATCAGAAGGTTGCAGTACTTCCATGAGCCAAACTTCCTTTTGCCCCTGAGCCTCAGCCTTTTTGTCCTCCGAGTCCGAGGCAGACTCCAGAACTTTGTAATAATGACAGTCTCTACCGTCATCTGGATCATATGGTGGTGCCAGAATATCGAGGAAAGCAGTGGGTCCATCGACTGCGTCGATTTGATGAAGGTTGTCTCGGTCAGGGGTCAAAATACACGGGCCACTCTCTTCTGTAAACTCACCGACCGACCGGAGTATTGACCTCCTCAGCGTATCTCTCTGGAAAGGTAGCAGCGGAGGCTTGAATTGCGTGTCACTGGCCACGTTAGTGGATTTGTCCAACCTGTCAAAACAGGTGATCCTGACCTTGCCATACATAACTTTTAACATGCCGTACATTCCCGGGTGGTCGTGCAAGGGGATGGAAGCACCGCTCTTCAGCAGAAACACCCCCATGCTGAATTGGTCTGTCTCGCATATGTGCATGTATGTGACCGGGGGGTTGTGTGGCAGAGGTGTAGACGCGCAGTCAACTTTCCTTGGAGCAATCTTCAGATCCGCAGCTCTGATTTCGGTCATGAGGGTTTGGAGTTTACCTTGATTATCCAGAAACGCTTTATCACCTACCAAAGATGGGTTTCTAAATGTTACAAGCGCCTGTCTACCAATTTTCTGAACGAGGGAGGTCATGTTGTCGCGAGGCATCATTAAGCCCGTGAAGTACTGTTCTGTAATTCCACACAGCCTCGTGCTTGCTAGCTAGCGTTTTGCAGGCTGGGCTTCAAGCACAGCTGCCGTTGATCCTGCCTGTCCCTCTCTCGGTGAGAATGATTGATTACACCTGGTGAAATATATATTCCAACTTGACACAAAAATAGAAAGTCGAATGCAATTTTAAGTAAGGGGTACTCTGTATGACACAACATCAAATTTCTCTCCAACTCCCCATTTACGGATATCTTTCACACACGTCCGCAAAGGAAAACGCTTCAGTTCGTGACGCGGGGCATTGTGGGAAATGTGGTTTAATAATGTACTGTTGGTATTAATCTTCACCCAAACACATCGTTATTAGATAAAACATATAAAGCATATGAAATGTGTATAATATTTGTTTTGATACTATGTTCAATTACAAGTCTTACATTTCATATCATTGTGAGAGATGATAAACGTATTTATTTATGTACTACATTAACCAAAATACCATTCCTCACCTCCTTGAAGAGGAACAGCAGTGAGGTTGTTGACCTTTTCATACTTGAGTCTACTGATTCTGGACAATACAGAGCGCAGCAGTGTACTATGAGTAGGCCTACCATATAAGACTAAACTCGTTTATTATTCTATCAATTGAAAAAGCAGAGCAGCATTAGGTTTGAAATAATGGCAGGACTTTGAAAGAATGGTAGAATTTTCTCTGAGACATAAGAGGGTCTATCAATCTCACTGAGCAGCAAGCCCAATGCACATTTTAAGTTGAGTCATTTAGCTGACACTGTTATCCAGAGCAACAAGAGTTAAGTGCCTTGCTCAAGGGTACAACTACAAATTTTTCACTGAGTCAGCTCAATGATTCGAACCAGCAACCTTTCGGTTACGCTCTAAACACACTTTACCACTAGGCTACCTGCCATCTCAATAATGTATGTTACGGCAGCCTAATTTCCTTGAACAATTTGGCCACCAAAAAATTATTAATGAATCATGAGTGATCTGTCATATGGAAGCTATTAAGCATGTTATCTAAAAAGAGTGACAGATGGTTCCACATTTGGTAATCGTTCCTCATCAGGTTGTTTTTCTGTTATTTTTTCCCCACATTTCTCCATCATCACACACACACACACACACACACACACACACACACACACACACACACACACGTGCAGGAAATGACACCAACTCCCCCGTCCATTCCTTTGTTCCTCTTATTCTTGGCTCCCGGTAAAGTGTATTTCTGCTACAGATAATTTGAGGCATAGCCTAACCACATTTATAAATGTGTTTTGCAAACTTGATTAATTGGGTGGGTTCATGTGAGACACAACTGGATGAAAGCAGGTGGAAACTCTGGAGCTAAATTGAAAGTAAAGCTTAGCAAGAAGCATAGCTAAAGCAAGAGGACTCTGTCCTGCCTCCTTAATTCTATTGTGGTGCTTCTGTCGAAACAAAACAAACAAGATTTTTATCTGCAAGAAGCTGTTTATTTGTGGCCTTGGTTCACCAGCAAACCCCACAAACCACTTGTATATTTATCACTGTGTCTTAGAAATTCCTCGAGAGCAGCAGTAGTATCTTTCAAAACATCATGGAGTTTGTATGCTGCTGGGCCTGCAATGAGCTGTAGAGCACTCCTCCATTACTCAGGGAGTCAGCTTGATTTCTTGTGAAACAGCAGTATGGTAACAGGGCATTGTTGCAGTTAAATTACATAGAAATATTTTGGGTTTGATCTTAAAACGGATATCCACTGTGCTTTGGAGCTAGGCAAGACAAGCCTATTCCCCCCCACCAAATTCTTCACATCGAATGCTACGCATGGCCAGTAAACAGGATTTATGTTTTCCAGAATCACTCTCAAGGTCATGATGGATATAATATGCTTAGAGTTGTCGGGTCTCTCAACCCAGAGTCATTGTGTGCTCTCCCGACACTCCGCTGGGTATTTGCAGGAAGCAAGGCTGTTGTACAGTCCCCCCACATGCAATCTTATCCCTAGGGATCCATAAGGAGTGGCTAACGGCTAGCTAACACAGTCTTTTTAAAATTTAATTTTTTTACCTCTGCTTATAATCTTTATTACTAAACAGTTGGTCCTCCCAACTAGAGTAACATCGGTTTTCTGTCTCCTGTCACCACACTTTATATGGAGCGTATCAATTGTGGATACACCAAATTAAAAACAACTAATTGATAACAAAATATTCTAGGGTAAAGGGTCCCAAAATGTTGCATGCATATCATTCTGTCAACAGAGAAACATTAAAAAAAGTCATATTTGGCATCACTGATGTCGTTTCAAGTTTAAGAATCTAGCTCACTGGTTTCATAAAGCCACAATGTATTTACACAGCTTCCAAGGAAAACAAAGGTTCTGGCTGGAGCCTTTGATTCTAGCTGGCCTTTCAGGGATAAAAAGAGGAATAGAGAGAGGGTGGCGGGGAGAAGAGTGAGCTTAGGCATTGGCTTGCAAGTGCAGGGCCTCATGGCCCCCATCCACTAACAGCCCATCCTCTCTGCTTGTTTCCTATCGACATAGGGTCCCTGCACTGTGAACAGGGGACTCAGAGGACTTGGGTTCTGTTGATAATGGGCCCTGTTTCTCCTTTGAGAAGTTTATTATCTCTGGCAGGGGAATCTTCAAACATTCTCTCTGGCCAAGCCTGGGCCCACTGACTTCATATGCTAGATTTCATATTGTCAGTTTGAGTTTGTGTTGCTGGGTGAAAAGTTATGATTTAACAGGTAATTAATATCTTAACCAAGGTGGCTTTATGAATGCTATATTCAAGGAGCCATACAGTATAGATAAAATGATCAATACAGAGCCAAAGAGATACTGATTTAAATAGTTATGTGGCTGGGCACCCAAATTCAGGTCAACCTGTTGAGATTTGTTTATCTTCTCAAGGAAAGATAAAAACATGCTACATGCAGTATTATTACATTGTAATGCAGCTTTTTGAATCATAATGTATGGTGAGGTGTTGTCTATATCAAAGATGAAGATTCTAAAGCAGAGTGGAGGATCTTTGGATTATCACTTCCAAATGGACTACAAGAGTCGCAGCGGAGACGGGACATGTACACAATTCAAGTCCCAGTATGAAGCAGAGTAGAGTTGATGTCAACAGCAGGCATGTGGTATTCAAGACTGTAAAGGTCCAGTGATAAATGGCACATATTATGGCACCACAACTTACTTTTGTCAAGCAATGTGCAGAAACATAACCTATTTATATCTTATTCCTGTCAATCAACATTATTTATCTTTGGGAATGTTATATTAGTTACAGTTAGCCAATGTGTCGGTACATCATTTGTGTGTGTTGTGTGTGTGTGGGTAGGGGGGGGCATTATACAAAAATTTGCATTGTGGCATCACTGGTGTTTGGTAAGTAATCAGCCAGCCGATGCATAGGGAAATATTGACATCAGCCAAGAAGCAACTGCATCCATGATGCAACAATTAACAAATGTACACATCCTTTTAATGATAACACAAAGTGTCATTACTGCTTATCTCTACGAGATCAGTGTTGTGTATTGTGTTGAGAACAAACCTGTTTTCAGATGTCATTTTCCAAACAGTAGATTTCAATGACAAATCCAGTGTGGAAGTCTAGGATGATAATATCATTCATTTATTCTACAGCAATCCTACAGCAATCCACAAAGATCTCACTCTAAACTTCCTGCCTGGACAATTGCAAACTTTCTTTATCTTTACCATGATCCATCCTAGGGCTGACCCAATTTAGTCGACTGGTCAATTGTTTGGTCAATAGGCTGTTGGTCGACCGATCATTTTTTAAATTGAGCAGTTTAAAAAAAAAAAAAAATTTTATGGCACATTTTGATTGACGCCTGTCTCAGTGGACTAATCCATTGCGGAGGCCACGGGGATGGCACACCAGTATCACCAGTAGTATATTTACTGTTAATTCATATAATTTCTCATCTACAATGTTTGTTTGGCTTCCATAATTTCTGTTATTAATGAATTAAATATGTTATTATTACAGTGTTTTACAGTTCTTATTGTCAGAGTGGACACGTTGTTTGCATAGCTCACAACCTAGGCTACGCTTGTGCGAAACAAGTTTGGGGCTATTTCATTCCATTTACAAGTTGTCAATTTATTCATTGTGTTTAGTTTGGAGTGATCCTGACAATGTTGAGTAAGGAGGCACATCTAATTATGCATTGAATTAGGCCTAGGCTTCCTGGCCTGCGCGCAAATGTAGGCTTATAAATGTGCCCATTTGGGGATCTGATAGTATTTCTGATTGTCTTAACTCAACACCACTAATGAGCTGTGGAGCTTCTCAAAGTAATTTTTTCATTCACCTCAAACAAATCAAATCAAACAGCAAGTGAACAAAGTCTGTTTTTACATCCATTGAGAATGACAATAGTTCCTCAATGTAGCCTATTTGAAAAATCTTTCCAGCTCTCTCCCTTTGATAACCACTTGGCATGAAAGGAAATAATATGTAATGCTCTGATCTGGTGGAAACATCATAAAATAGGCCTACCTGATTACTTCTTATCCCTTGCACAAATACAGCTGTGTCTGTCCAGAGCTCACTGGTGTCAGGAAACTGCTGTTTCCTGCTGGTCCAGAATATTTTATACAATGTTGTAAGTTTGTTAGCACAAGCTTTGGGCTGCACCAAGTTGATAGTTGATACAATGTTTCAAGTTTCTGCAGACAGGCCATGAGTAACCAATGTGATTCATTTTTATCTGGATATTTTCTACCTGCAGGCTGCAATGTTTTTATTTGTTGGCTTTATGTAGGCTATTTTGACTAGTTGGCGATGGCAATAGAAGTTACTTTTAGATTTGTATTATTTTCATTTAGATTTAGATATAATTTGTATTAATCTCATGACAATGATTTTGAGATGTGAAAACTTGATTATAAAATCAAATGTGCATATGAAAATCCTAACTGGCACACAGATCGGTAGAAATTGTAAGATAAATTGGCACTCCAAATGGAAAAGGTTTGCCGACCCCTGATGTAGCCTATAACCGGCAACTTCGGGAACATAAAGGCAGAATCTGTGAAGGCCAGCAGCAACATTTTAAAATCGAATTGGTCGGACTCTTGGTCGACCAGTATTGTTTTTAGTCAGGAACAGCCCTAACCCATCCACAACACTTTTGTTGATTATGAGATGTTTGAACTTGGCAACCTTTTCATAGGAACTGAGAGAAAGGAGAGGGGACTCTCTCACCCATTGCTACCCAGAGGTACAAGGCAGCCCCTCATAAGAGTCTCATTCAAAATGCAGTTTTGTTAATGGATCAATAATTAAACAGAATTCAAGGGTACATTTGGAGACAGTGTAGACAGAGATTAATCAAATAGCAAAAGTCTACAAAGGACTTGTCTACCATGCATCTGATTATGTTCTGGCAATGTTGGCAGTATTGCAATTACAGTGTAACAACTACAGTGCATGTTGTATTATTTTATGGGGGATGGATATATATTTTTCATATATTATTATTATTATAATTTACAGTCAGTAACACTTTATTTGGACAGTCCATCTGTAGATGCTCTACAGACTATCGGTAACATTTCAACTACACTGAACAAAAATATAAATGCAACATGTAAAGTGTTGGTCCCATGTTTTATGAGCTGAAATAAAAGATCCCAGAAATGTTCCTATACGCACAAAAAGCTTATTTCTGTTTACATCCCTGTTCGTGAGCATTCTCCTTTGCCAAGATAATTAATCCACCTGACAGGTGTGGCATATCAAGAAGCTGATTAAACAGCATGATCATTACACAGGTGCATCTTGTGCTGGGGACAATTAAAGGCCCATCTAAAATGTTCAGTTTTGTCACACAACACAATGCCACAAATCTCTAAAGTTTTGATGAAGCAAGCAATTGGCATGCTGACTGCAGGAATGTCCACCAGAGCTAATGTCAGAGAATGTAATGTTAATTTGGCAGTATGTTCAACCGGCCTCATAACCGCAGACCGCGTGTGACCACACCATCCCACATCCAGCTTCTTCACCTGCGTGATCGTCTGAGACCAGCCACTCAGACAGCTGATGAAACTGTGGGTTTACACAACCTAAGAATTTCTACACAAACTGTCAGTAACTATCTCAGGGAAGCTTATCTGCGTGCTCGCCATCCTCATCAGGGTCTTGACTAGAGGTCGACCGATTATGATTTTTCAACACCGATACCGATTACTGGAGGACCAAAAAAAGCTGATACCGATTAAACGGACAATCTTGTTTATTTCTTTATTTGTAATAATGACAATTACAACAATACTGAATGAACACTTATTTTAACTTAATATAATACATCAATAAAATCAATTTCGCCTCAAATAAATAATGAAACATGTTCAATTTGGTTTAAATAATGCAAAAACAAAGTGTTGGAGAAGAAAAAGTGCAATATGTGCCATGTAAGAAAGCTAATGTTTAAGTTCCTTGCTCATAACATGAGAACATATGACAGCTGGTGGTTCCTTTTAACATGAGTCTTCAATATTCCCAGGTAATAAGTTTTAGGTTGTAGTTATTATAGGACTATTTCTCTCTATACGATTTGTATTTCATATACCTTTGACTATTGGATGAATTTATAGGCACTTAATATTGCCAGTGTAACAGTATAGCTTCCGTCCCTCTCCTCGCCACTACCTGGGCTCGAACCAGGAACACATCGACAACAGCCACCCTCGAAGCAGCGTTACCCATGCAGAGCTAGGGGGAACAACTACTCCAAATCTCAGAGCGAGTGATGTTTGAAGCTCTATGAGCGCGCACCCCGCTAACTAGCTAGCCATTTCACATCGGTTACACCAGCCTAATCTCGAGAGTTGATAGGATTGAGGTCATAAACAGCGCAATGCTTAAAGCATTGTGAAGAGCTGCTGGCAAAACGCACGAAAGTGCTGTTTGAATGAGTGCTTACGAGCCTGCTACCATTGCTCAGTCCGACTGCTCTATCAAATCATATACTTAATTATAACATAATGACACATAGAAATACGAGCCTTTGGTCATTAATATGGTTGAATCCGGAAACTATCATTTCGAAAACAAAACGTTTATTTTTCAGTGAAATAAGGAAACGTTCGGTATTTTATCTAACGGGTGGCATCCATAAGTCTAAATATTCCTGTTACATTGCACAACCTTCAATGTTAAGTCATAATTACGTAAAATTCTGGCAAATTAGTTCGCAATGAGCCAGGCGGCCCAAACTGTTGCATATACCTTTAATCTGCGTGCAATGAATGCAAGAGAAGTGACACAATTTCACCTGGTTAATATGGCCTGCTAACCTGGATTTCTTTTAGCTAAATATGCAGGTTTAAAAATATATACTTCTGATTGATTGTGTTTTATAAGATAAGTTTAATGCTAGCTAGCAACTTACCTTGGCTTCTTACTGCATTCGCGTAACAGGCAGGCTCCTCGTGAGGCAGGTGGTTAGAGCGTTGGACTACTTAACCGTAAAGTTGCAAGATTGAATCCCTGAGCTGACAAGGTAAAAATCTGTCATTCTGCCCTTGAACAAGGCAGTTAACCCGCCGTTCCTAGGCCTTCATTGAAAATAAGAACGTGTTAACTGACTTGCCTAGTTAAATAAAGGTGCAATTTAAAAATATATATTTTTAATCGGCCCTAATTAATCGGCCATTCCGATTAATCGGTCGACCTCTAGTCTTGACCTGACTGCAGTTCGGCATCTTAATTGACTTCAGTGGGCAAATGCTCACCTTCAATGGCCACTGGAGAAGTGTGTTCTTCACAGATGAACCCTGGTTTCAATTATACCTGGCAGATGATGGTATGATTTGATTCATTAGGATCCCCATTAGCCGACGCCAATGGCGACATCTTGTCTTACTGGTGTCCGACGCATAACGAAAAAGACATTACAGACAAAAGGCAATTTACATACATTTAAAAACATTAACATGTAGTGTGTGTGTGTGTATCAAGTAGGTGTATGGCGTCGTGTGGCGAGTGGTTTGCTGATGTCAACGTTATGAACAGAGTGCCCCATGGCGGAGGTGGGGTTATGGTATGGGCAGGCATAAGCTACGGACAATGAACACAATTTCATTTTATCAATTTGAATGCACAGAGATACGGTAACGAGATCTTGAGGCCCATTGTCATGCCTTTTATTCACCGCTATCACCTCATGTTTCAGCATGATAATGCACAGCCCCATGTCTTAAAGATCTATAAACAATTCCTAGAAGCTGAAAATTTCCCAGTTCTTCCATGGCCTGCACACTCAGCAGACATGCTACCCATTGAGCACGTTTCGGATGCTCTGGATCGATGAGTACAACAGCGTGTTCCAGTTCCCGACAATATCCAGCAACTTGCACAGCCATTGAAAAGGAGTGGGATAACATTCCATAGGCCACAATCAACAGCCTGATTAACTCTATAGCGAAAGAGATGTGGGGCGCTGCATGAGGCGCGCTGGTGGTCACACCAGATACAGACTGTTTTTCTGATCCACACCCATACCGTAAAAAAAACATGCATATCTGTACTCCCAGTCATGTACAGTGCCTTGCGAAAGTATTCGGCCCCCTTGAACTTTGCGACCTTTTGCCACATTTCAGGCTTCAAACATAAAGATATAAAACTGTATTTTTTTGTGAAGAATCAACAACAAGTGGGACACAATCATGAAGTGGGAACGACATTTATTGGATATTTCAAACTTTTTTAACAAATCAAAAACTGAAAAATTGGGCGTGCAAAATGATTCAGCCCCCTTAAGTTAATACTTTGTAGCGCCACCTTTTGCTGCGATTACAGCTGTAAGTCACTTGGGGTATGTCTCTATCAGTTTTGCACATCGAGAGACTGACATTTTTTCCCATTCCTCCTTGCAAAACAGCTCGAGCTCAGTGAGATTGGATGGAGAGCATTTGTGAACAGCAGTTTTCAGTTCTTTCCACAGATTCTTGATTGGATTCAGGTCTGGACTTTGACTTGGCCATTCTAACACCTGGATATGTTTATTTTTGAACCATTCCATTGTAGATTTTGCTTTATGTTTTGGATCATTGTCTTGTTGGAAGACAAATCTCCGTCCCAGTCTCAGGTCTTTTGCAGACTCCATCAGGTTTTCTTCCAGAATGGTCCTGTATTTGGCTCCATCCATCTTCCCATCAATTTTAACCATCTTCCCTGTACCTGCTGAAGAAAAGCAGGCCCAAACCATGATGCTGCCACCACCATGTTTGACAGTGGGGATGGTGTGTTCAGGGTGATGCTTTTATGCCAAACATAACGTTTTGCATTGTTGCCAAACAGTTCAATTTTGGTTTCATCTGACCAGAGCACCTTCTTCCACATGTTTGGTGTGTCTCACAGGTGGCTTGTGGCAAACTTTAAACAACACTTTTTATGGATATCTTTAAGAAATGGCTTTCTTCTTGCCACTCTTCCATAAAGGCCAGATTTGTGCAATATACGACTGATTGTTGTCCTATGGACAGAGTCTCCCACCTCAGCTGTAGATCTCTGCAGTTCATCCAGAGTGATCATGGGCCTCTTGGCTGCATCTCTGATCAGTCTTCTCCTTGTATGAGCTGAAAGTTTAGAGGGACGGCCAGGTCTTGGTAGATTTGCAGTGGTCTGATACTCCTTCCATTTCAATATTATCGCTTGCACAGTGCTCCTTGGGATGTTTAAAGCTTGGGAAATCTTTTTGTATCCAAATCTGGCTTTAAACTTCTTCACAACAGTATCTCGGACCTGCCTGGTGTGTTCCTTGTTCTTCATGATGCTCTCTGCGCTTTTAACGGACCTCTGAGACTATCACAGTGCAGGTGCATTTATACGGAGACTTGATTACACACAGGTGGATTGTATTTATCATCATTAGTCATTTAGGTCAACATTGGATCATTCAGAGATCCTCACTGAACTTCTGGAGAGAGTTTGCTGTACTGAAAGTAAAGGGGCTGAATAATTTTGCACGACCAATTTTTCAGTTTTTGATTTGTTAAAAAAGTTAATATCCAATAAATGTCGTTCCACTTCATGATTGTGTCCCACACCTGTTGTTGATTCTTCACAAAAAATACAGTTTTATATCTTTATGTTTGAAGCCTGAAATGTGGCAAAAGGTCGCAAAGTTCAAGGGGGCCGAATACTTTCGCAAGGCACTGTAAATTCCATAGATTAAGGCCTAATGAAATCATTTCAACAGACTGATTTCCTTACATGAACTGTAACTCAGTAAAATCTTTGAAATTGTTGCATGTTGTTTATATTTTTTGTTCAGTGTAACTATCTCTAACCCTAAACCTTACTATTATTATAAACCTACTCCTAGCAAGCAGTTGCTTATCAACAGATGGTCATACTATCAACAAACTATATAGAGCATCTACAGATGGAAAATCCAGTCTATCCAAAGTGACACATTATTATAACTGTAGCAGGGGAGACACTGAGTGGCCATCAGTGAGTATTGCACTTTTTTGTGGCACGTGTGCGTTATAGGCTACAGTATTATATATTCCCAAATACGTTCTGATAAATTGCCATAAAGGTCTAATACATTCATTTCATGTTTTTAATGAATTATTAAATAAGTTAGTGACCTCTCACTACCTTTGGTCAAGTAGTGGTTGACCAAAGCTCCAACTACTCACCGGATATGAAAGGGCACTAGATAAAGGGCTGACGTCAAATGAACAGAACTCTGACGCACTGTTAAAGTGAGATGAGAGCAACCCATTCATTCTCAAAAAGACAAGCCTGTCCTCTCCATTGTCAACCCTACTCACAAATATGCATGACAGATTAAGGATTTCAAATGTCCACTATACACATTTGTGAATAATCAAACTTTAAGTTAAGTACTTCACTAATGTAGAGTAATATGGTGTTTGAAGTTCAGTAGAAGTAGCTTAATATACAACCATCAATAATGCAAGTCTCTAAATGTCACAAAAAAATGACTGAAAAAGACAGCAATAAATACACACTACAAAAACAAAATATTGTTCTCTCCATGCACATATGTACACAGGTTATTTTTACATCTGGATTTGAATGATGAAACAAAAAATGAGATTTTTTGTATTTTGTTCTTTACTCATGTCACACAGGTCAGCAAGTTTAAACAAAAGTAGTATAATTGTTCACAGTATTGCATTTTGCACAGTGTTATACAGACTACAGTGTTTCAAGTGAAGGCACAAAACAAGAGGTTATTCTTGCAAATAAACCCCACCTACAAACATAAACCAGGGAGACTAAACTTGTAGATATAAGAGTAACACATAATTAAACTAACTTTATCTCTGGTCACATCAACACCTTAATCCTCCTCTCTCTTTCTGATTGTCCAGTGTTAACAATGTCCTGACGAAACCCATAAGCCCCAAAGTGCTCTTTTGCTCAATTATGCAACTCTGCTACCATTAAAACATACCTCGCTCCGCTACAAAACTACAAGTTACATCATTTTAACACATTGTATTTGCTATATAAAGGAGCATGCTCTCACAAAAGCTATGCACCTCATGCATCTAAGTCCAATTACTTCCACAATGCAAAGACAGACAAAGGCAGTGAACTGAATACCTGCGACAAAAACGCACTTGAAGCACACACATAAAATAATTAAAATCTGATTCAAAGTACTGTATAAGCATTCCGTTAACCAATTTTGGTAACAGGGCCCTCTATGCATTGTACAGTCGTGGCCAAAAGTTGAGAATGACACAAATATCAATTTCCACAAAGTTTGCTGCTTCACGGTCTTTAGATATTTTTGTCAGATGTTACTATGGAACACTGAAGTATAATTACAAGCATTTCATAAGTGTCAAAGGCTTTTATTGACAATTACATGAAGTTGAAGCAAAAAGTTAATATTTGCAGTGTTGACCCTTCTTTTTTAAGACCTCTGCAATCCCCCTGGCATGCTGTCAATTAACTTCTGGGCCACATTCTGACTGATGGTAACCCATTCTTGCATAATCAATGCTTGGAGTTTGTCAGAATTTGTGGGGTTTTGTTTGTCCACCCGCCTCTTGAGGATTCATCAAAGTTCTCAATGGGATTACGGTCTGGGGAGTTTCCTGGCCATGGACCCAAAATATTGATGTTTTGTTCCCCGAGCCACTTAGTTGTCACTTTTCCCTTATGGCAAGGTGCTCCATCATGCTGGAAAAGGCATTGTTCGTCACCAAACTGTTCCTGGATGGTTGGGAGAAGTTGCTCTCGGAGGATGTGTTGGTACCATTCTTTATTCATGGCTGTGTTCTTAGGCAAAATTGTGAGTGAGCCCACTCCCTTGGCTGAGAAGCAACCCCACACATGAATGGTCTCAGGATGCTTTACTGTTGGCATGACACATGACTGATGGTAGCGCTCACCTCGTCTTCTCCGGACAAGCTTTTTTCCGGGTGCGCCAAACAATCGGAAAGGAGATTCATCAGAGAAAATGACTTTACCCCAGTTCTCAGCAGTCCAATCCCTGTACCTTTTGCAGAATATCAGTCTGTCCATGATGTTTTTCCTGGAGAGAGGTGGCTTCTTTTGCTGCCCTTCTTGACACCAGGCCACCCCCCAAAAGTCTTCACCTCACTGTGCGTGCAGATGCACTCACACCTGCCTGCTGCCATTCCTGAACAAGCTCTGTACAGGTGGTGCCCCGATCCCGCAGCTGAATCAACTATAGGAGACAGTCCTGGCGCTTGCTGGACTTTCTTGGGCACCCTGAAGCCTTCTTCAGAACAATTGAACCGCTCTCCTTGAAGTTCTTGATGATCCGATAAACGGTTGATTTAGGTGCAATCTGACTGGCAGCAATATCCTTGCCTGTGAAGCCCTTTATGTGCAAAGCAATGATGACTGCACCTGTTTCCTCGCAGGTAAGCCTGGTTGACAGAGGAAGAACAATGATTCCAAGCACCACCCCCCTTTTGAAGTTTCCAGTCTGTTATTCGAACTCAATCAGCATGACAGAGTGATCTCCAGCCTTGTCAACACTCACACCTGTGTTAACGAGAGAATCACTAACATGATGTCAGCCGGTCCTTTTGTGGCAGGGCTGAAATGCAGTGGAAATGTTTTTTGGGGGATTCAGTTCATTTGCATGGCAAAGAGGGACTAAGCAATTACTTGCAATTCATCTGATCACTCTTCATAACATTCTGGAGTATATGCAAATTGCCATCATACAAACTGTGGCAACAGACTTTGAAAATGAATATTTATGTCATTCTCAAAACTTTGGCCACAACTGTAGACAATTAACATATTAGGCTTTGATCTTGTCCCATCGACATCCCCATGATCCATAAAAACTTCCCGTGAGAAAGGCTGTTGTGTCACGGTTTCATTATGAAATGTCAGAAAAATAACCAAATAAAAAGTTATACTTAGCCACAAAGCACAGTATTGTTCAACATTCAATATCAATGCCAGAATGGGACTTGGTCTACATAAGGGTTGGTGACAATTCTATTTAAATTTCAGTCAATTCAGGAGTTCTGCTTTAGAAATCCAATTATGTTCCTGAATTTTAACTTGTAATTGACTTCAACCCTGGTCTATACAGCAGCATCATGTAAATAAATAACTATAAAAAGATTGGGTATATTAATTTGTTTGCTACATTGCCTTAATTTCATAAAACTACATTTCACTTTCAGACATTCAGTAGCTCTATACAAAATATCAATCAACACCAATAACAAAACATACAGTTACAACAAATACCAAAAGAGACATTTGTTTTATATTGATTTCCATTCGAATACATTCTCATGGTTTGATGGAGTGGATTGACTTGTAAACATAGATACATCACCACAGCAAATAAGGATGCACGATTTCATTCAAATTTACCCCCACGTTTCGCTACATTCACAGAGTTTCCATTTCTTTTTACCAGAGAAAGGATGACCCATCACACATACATTTAAATGAAAGGACATATCTGTTAGCTGTGCTTGTTAGGCCTAGAAAAAAATGACTTGTTTTGGTTAAAAATCACGGCCTTTGATTCAAAGTATGCATCTCTGTACATTAAAAAAGAGGAATGTGACATGGAGCCTTAAATCCCGTTATGAAATATGACATAGCAAGCATGATGAGCCTGTTCTTGATGACCACAGCTTTAGGCTATGTGCTTGACAGATACAGCTGCATGCTCAGGATACCAGAATGTTTTTATTTCATAGATTTCTATTGCAAATCACTACTGTTCCTCAGTTTTTGCAAAGCTAGGCCTACTGTATATGATTTGTTAATACTTAAATTACACTAGTATTATGATTATGTGCAGAAGCGCAATATAGACCTGAATACCAGGGCTAGAATAAAATACTTAGCTTTGTATTAGCTGTTTTGCGCTCCTAGAGGCAGTGCAGTCAAAAAAAAAAAAGAAATTGATATATACAGTGGGGCAAAAAAGTATTTAGTCAGCCACCAATTGTGCAAGTTCTCCCACTTAAAAAGATGAGGCCTGTAATTTTCATCATAGGTACACTTCAGCTATGACAGACAAAATGAGAAAAAAAATCCAGAAAATCACATTGTAGGATTTTTTATGAATTTATTTGCAAATTATTTTCCACCATAATTTGCAAATAAATTCATTACAAATCCTACAATGTGATTTTCTGGATTTTTTTTTCTCATTTTGTCTGTCTTAGTTGAAGTGTAGCTATGATGAAATTGACAGGCCTCATCTTTTTAAGTGGAAGAACTTGCACAATTGGTGGCTGACTACATTTTTTTTTTTTGCACCACTGTATATATACACTGCTCAAAAAAATAAAGGGAACACTTAAACAACACAATGTAACTCCAAGTCAATCACACTTCTGTGAAGTCAAACTGTCCACTTAGGAAGCAACACTGATTGACAAATTTCACATGCTGTTGTGCAAATGGAATAGACAACAGGTGGAAATTAGACAATTAGCAAGACACCCCCAATAAAGGAGTGGTTCTGCAGGTGGTGACTAGACCACTTCTCAGTTCCTATGCTTCCTGGCTGATGTGTTGGTCACTTTTGAATGCTGGCGGTGCTTTCACTCTAGTGGTAGCATGAGACGGAGTCTACAATCCACACAAGTGGCTCAGGTAGTGCAGCTCATCCAGGATGGCACATCAATGCGAGCTGTGGCAAGAAGGTTTGCTGTGTCTGTCAGCGTAGTGTCCAGAGCATGGAGACAGGCCAGTACATCAGGAGACGTGGAGGAGGCCGTAGGAGGGCAACAACCCAGCAGCAGGACCGCTACCTCCGCCTTTGCGCAAGGAGGAGCAGGAGGAGCACTGCCAGAGCCCTGCAAATGACCTCCAGCAGGCCACAAATGTGCATGTGAAGGCTCAAATGGTCAGAAACAGACTCCATGAGGGTGGTATGAGGGCCCGATGTCCACAGGTGGGGGTTGTGCTTACAGCCCAACACAGTGCAGGACGTTTGGCATTTGCCAGAGAACACCAAGATTGGCAAATTCGCCACTGGCGCCCTGTGCTCTTCACAGATGAAAGCAGGTTCACACTGAGCACATGTGACAGTCTGGAGACGCCGTAGAGAACGTTCTGCGGCCTGCAACATCCTCCAGCATGACCGGTTTGGCGGTGGGTCAGTCATGGTGTGGAGTGGCATTTCTTTGGGGGGGCCGCACAGCCCTCCATGTGCTCACCAGAGGTAGCCTGACTGCCATTAGGTACCGAGATGAGATCCTCAGACCCCTTGTGAGACCATATGCTGGTGCGGTTGTCCATGGGTTCCTCCTAATGCAAGACAATGCTAGACCTCATGTGGCTGGAGTGTGTCAGCAGTTCCTGCAAGAGGAAGGCATTGATTCTATGGGCTGGCCCGCCCGTTCCCCAGACCTGAATCCAATTGAGCACATCTGGGACATCATGTCTCGCTCCATCCACCAACGCCACGTTGCACCAAATACTGTCCAGGAGTTGGCAGATGCTTTAGTCCAGGTCTGGGAGGAGATCCCTCAGGAGACCATCCGCCACCTCATCAGGAGCATACCCAGGCGTTGTAGGGAGGTCATACAGGCACGTGAAGGCCACACACATTACTGAGCCTCATTTTGACTTGTTTTAAGGACATTACATCAAAGTTGGATCAGCCTGTAGTGTGGTTTTCCACTTTAATTTAGAGTGTGACTCCAAATCCAGACCTCCATGGGTTGATCAATTTGATTTCCATTGATCATTTTTGTGTGATTTTTTTGTAAAGAAAAAAGTATTTAATAAGAATATTTCATTCATTCAGATCTAGGATGTGTTATTTTAGTGTTCCCTTTATTTTTTTGAGCAGTGTATATACACATACATACACACACGTTCAAAAGTTTGGGGTCACTTAGAAATGTCCTTACTTTTTAAAGAAAAGCACATTTTTTTGCCCATAAAATAACATCAAATTGATCACAAATACAGTGTAGACATTGTTAATGTTGTAAATGACTATTGTAGCTGGAAACGGCACATTTTTTATGGAATATTTACATAGGCCAATTATCAGCAACCAATACTCCTGTGTTCCAATTGCAAATTGTGTTAGCTAATCCAAGTTTATAATTTAAAAAGGCTAATTGATCATTAGAAAACCCATTTGCAATTATGTTAGCACAGCTGAAAACTGTTGTCCTTATTAAAGAAGCAATAAGACTGGCCTTCTTTAGACTAGTTGAGTATCTGGAGCATCAGCATTTGTGGGTTCGATTATAGGCTCAAAATGGCCAGAAACAAAGAAAAAAACAACACTTTCTTCTGAAACTCGTCAGTCTATTCTTGTTCTATTGCATGCGTGAAATTGCCAAAAAACTGAAGATCTCGTGCAATGCTTGTGTACTACTCTCTTCACAGGACAGCGCAAACTGGCGCTAACCAGAATAGAAAGAAGTGGGAGGCCCCGGTGCACAACTGAGCAAGAGGACAAGTACATTAGAGTGTCTAGTTCGAGAAACAGATGCCTCACAAGTCCTCAACTGGCAGCTCCATTAAATAGTACCCGCAAAACACCAGTCTCAACGTCAACAGTGAAGAGGCGACTCCGGGAAGCTGGCCTTCTAGGCAGAGTTCCTCTGTCCAGTGTCTGTGTTCTTTTGCCCATCTTAATCTTTTCTTTTTATTGGCCAAACTGAGATATGGCTTTTTCTTTGCAACTCTGCATGGAAGGCCAGGATCCCAGAGTTGCATCTTCGGTGTTGAGACTGGTGTTTTGCAGGTACTATCTAATGAAGCTGCCAGTTGAGGACTTGTGAGGCTTCAGTTTCTCAAAGTAGGCACTAATTTACTTGTCCTCTTGCTCAGTTGTGCACCGGGGCCTTCCACTCCTCTTTCCATTCTGGTTAGAGCCAGTCACACCCCCCCCCAGAGGAAGGTAGTATATGTTTCACACACACTACAAGGTTGGAATAATACTGTGAAAATTATGAAAGAGCTGTTTGAAAAGGTTGCATGAACATTAAGCTCGTTTTGCATGGGTGGAGTTTGGCCTACCAGGCGGTATAAGTTAATAGACCGATAACAAAGAGTTTCAAACCTCTCTGCCAATAACATCTAGTTTTCAGGTTACATATCCCTTTCATTCGGCTTCTCCCATTAGGTCCTTCACTCAGACCAGACAGTTTTAGCAAAAGTCTTACTTATAAAATGGCTTTTTGCTCAGAAGCAATTTGTTAGTTTTTTTTACCATTTTAATTGAAAACAGTCACATTGACGTACTTAATTGCTACTGATAGATGATTTGATATTGAGATAAAAAAATGTCTGCATTTGACCTTGAGTTTAAAGGACCCCCCCCTCCCCCAAAGGAAGTTGCCGCCACAGCTGGCTCTATGGCTGGTTCTGGACTTGGATTTGTCATAAGCAATGATTTATGGAAAACTTCGCCACAGACGGAAACCACTAGCCTATTTTTGACTTCACCATCTATTGTTATCTCCAAAGTTTTGGCACCTTCCATAAATTACATCCGCGAATCCGCGATAGAAATAGTTAGAAAGAATAAGACGAAGCTCTGCTAATATGTATAAATATGGAAAGATTGTAATAGACACGGTCCAACCTTTAGTAGGAACTTTAGGCTGCTAGCAGGCTTCAGTACAGCAAAGCCATGTCAGCCCATGCTCATAAAGTGAAGTGATAGGCTACAATGACTTTGCTCATGCACACCGCAAATGACAGGAAACTATAAATTCCTTTAATTTTATTTTGCGGGTGCCTTTTCATTATCTGGATAGTAATTGTGGTTTACTATGCTATTATATCACGCAATTATACCATTTATAAAATGGTCCGATTTTAAATACAGCCTAGCTAAAATAAATATTTTTTAAAAAGTGAAAATGTACGAATTATCCAATGGATTATGATAGTTTTCTGGTTAAAAAAAAAGTGGAGGTGTAAAAATGTTTGTACCCCTATTTAAATTTGCTCAATGGCTCAGCCAGCCAATTGGACACAATACTGTTTTGCTCATCTCAGTCACAAAGAGGAATAACTTTGCAGCTGTTTCTGATTAATAAAAATAAAATAAATGTTTTTATTGTCACATACACCAGATAGGTGCAGTGAAATGTGTTGTTTTACAGGGTCAGTCATAGTAGTACGGTGCTCCTGGAGCAAATTAGGGTTAAGTGCCTTGTTCAAGGGCACAGACAGGTTTTTCACCTGGCCGGCTCGGGTATTCGAACCAGCGACCTTTTGATTCTGGCCAAAGCTCTAAACAATGCCATGCTAGTGGGTGGTAACATTCAAATAAAACCCAGCCCTGAAACATAGGCTGAAAATAATTTTTATGTCATATCACAGGAAGAGATACCACATTCACAATGATTTGCAAGAAGTGGGAAGTTTGGATGTGTCACTTAAAGCCTAAATATATCGTACTTTGACTAATATGACGACTTATTGACTTAACTTGTTGTGCAACATCTTGGGTAAGCTCTGGCCAGCTTTCACCTCAAAAGTGGATTTCTACTGGAGTGGGCATTTAACAATTCCACCATCTAGTTTTTTTTGTATACAATTCTGTATTTTATTAGATCTACACCTATCAATAATATGATTTAATACTATTTAAAACACCAATGAGGATCAGAAATACCTATCCATCAAGTTACTACAGTACTTCCAAAATTGAAACTAGGACAGTAGCTACCTCTAGAACAGAATGGAGCAAAAACTAGCGTACACATGGCCATAAAGCATCCCCCGCTCAGTATTATCTATACATTCAGTAAATACTTATCATATATACATTCATTTGTCGGGCCCTGGACAGGTTACCTAGTCCTCAAATCCAGCTGACCTGCGGCGCTGGGTCCAGGCTTCATCCCTGCGGTCAGGTCTGAAGTAGCCAGAGTTACCCACTCTCTCACTAGGGCCTTTGGGGAACGCCCGTCCTAACTGGGAGGGGTGTGTTCTACCCTCCTGGGGACAGGACTGTGACAGCTGATAACCTGCTGACCTAGAATCAGGGGACAGCGCAACAAACCTCAGACACAAAACCAATGCTTCAACAGGCAGCAGGTAACGATGACAGACTCAGGATTAGTGGATTAGGTAAAACTCAGAATCATTACTAATGAATGAGGACACAAAATCTCATTTGCGACAAGGGATCCCTATGTATAATTTATATGTAACCATGTCCTAACCTTTGAAACTGGAAACTCTGCATTGTAATCAAAGTGAGACACTAAGGCACAGCCCAAAGCTCATGGGCCCAACTATGGAAAACGTAGATCATGTATATCAACAGTAAAAAAACGAGGTTCAAACTCGCCTGCTTTTGGTTATTCTTTGAGGTCCATTTTCAGCTGTCTGGTGCTGCAGGGGAGATGAAAAGATGTCAGGTATTTATACTGTTTACACCAAAACTCAAAAGCTGATATTATCCAGTTCTGGAATGTTTGGAAGGTTATCATGTTTCCCTTTTCTACATAAATACGGAGGAAGAAAACATATCTGCATAGGCTTCCTCTCAACTCCACAACTGAATCTGGGAGGCCAGTTACGATCGGCAGGTCTCACAAGGGTTCAAATGTGTAACAATTATGATATTCTCTAATCTCTCCCTAACCGGCTTTCCGTTGCGATCTAAAAACAAGTAAGAGCAGCTGCCAGAAAATACGTTGAAAAGGAATCTGTCATTGTAAACACATTGCTGTCAGCAGTAGGAAACAGGCTTGATATTGTACAGTACCATGTAATCGGTGTAGGTTGGTGGACTGGGTGAGCTCTGATAGTACTCCAGTAGCCTCTCAGCCAGGGCGATGCGTTTGAGCAGGTTCTCAATGAAACGTTGGATCCGAACTTTACCACATATCTCATGCTGGGCTGCAGCCTCCAGAAAATTCTGAATGGTGATGACTTCTCTGAAAAAAAAAACGAGAGATACAAATTCAAGACTTGGGGGGGGGACCGGACAATGGGGGCGTATCTAGTAACATGCTAAAGAATATTGCTACTGACAAAATTACAATAACTCCATTAGCAACAGCAACAATCTAAGGAGTTACCAGATTAGTGTACTGTCTGCCATTTGACCTCATGATTATGCTTTTGACTAACAATACCGTAAGGAAATGTTAAGACTGAGTTACTGGCTCAGACACTACTCACTGTTCTCTCCTCTCCAGCTCGTACTCTGACTCGTTCAGCTGCTCCTTTAGTGTGGCGATCACCATCACGGCCATGTCCACCTGGTGGCTCAGCGCCCTCTCCCGCTCCTGAACCTCCTGCCTCTCCTGGGCCAGGTGCTGGGAGTGGGCACGCTCACACAGCAGCTCTGTGTCCGTCTGGGCCAGCTCCGTGCTGACCCTGTGCAGCCTCCTCTGCATGGTGCTGTCCGCTGCCAGCAGGACCTTGGCAAGCCTGCGCCTGACCGACACCTCCCCAGCACAGACACTCCACTCTGGGGACACCGCCTCAGGCTTGCTGCCTGGGTCTGGAGGGTTGTCAAATGGAAATGGGATATGATCTGTCCCAGGGCTGGACTTGTGGAATTTTAAATCATCTTTACGGGCCTCTTCTTCAGTTTGTATCTCATCCGCTGCCTGCGTCCCCACACTATGCGTACGACACCTCTCTATGCAGCTAGTGACCTCTCGTGTGTCACTCAGGGAGCGCACATGCAGGACTCTCTCTGGGTGAGAGTGCCCCCTGCGGGTCGGGAGGCTCAGCTCGTGCATGGTGTGGTAGTAGCTGTGGCTGTATTCCAGGTGGTCTCTCAAGGAGGCCAGGCTATTGAACCTCTCACGCTCCCCACACCGAGGGCACCTAAATGGGAGCTGGGAGTCCGCAGATGCCCCACAAGCCTGCCCATTCTCAGTGATGAGAGAGGTCCTCCTGGCGCATACCTTCGCCTGCATTTCACCTACAACCTGGAAGCTAAACACACAATGGTTACAGTCAGCTGATATATGACTGATATTCGTAATCCAACTACAGTTGACTTACGACGGCAGGTAGCATAGTGGTTAGAGCATATGACTAGTAACTGAAAGGTTGCAAGATCGAATCCCTGAGCTGATAAGGTAAAAATCTGTCGTTCTGCCCCTGAACAAGGCAGTTAACCCACTGTTCATAGGCTGTCATTGAAAATAAGAATTTGTTCTTAACTGGACTTGCCTAGTTAAATAAAGGTCAAATAAAAAAATAATAAATGACAAGACTGATATCTCATGCATATATTACTGCAATTGATTCATATTCAACAATAGGTTATTAAATCAAGCATACATTTGTTTAAATCAAAACCAATTGGCTGTTTCATTTATTCAATATGTCACCTTACTGACAACTAAGGTTGCAAAAGCCTACCTTCGTAAAACGAAGTGGCCTGCAGATCCTTACCAACAACCAGCCAACAATAGATGAATATGATTGACGGCAGAATCATGTAAATACAATTCAAGTATTTAGCTAAGCGATGGCACATAAGGGCTCTCGATATTAACAGATTGTTGTAAATGTAACAGGTCATTTTTAAAAGGCTAACTATTAGCTAACGCTGCTAGAATTTCTTCCTACCCCATGCATGGCTCATCACCACTAACATTAGCTAGCTAGTTAGCCAAGCTGCTGCTCCCAATACACAGCTCCATGGTGTTTTATATTACACCATGATCTATTTCGAGCTACTGATGCATGTAATCTCGCATAAATATATAGTTTACCTGTATTTGCATGATGATGTCATGCAAAATAGCAAGAATTCCCAACTCAAATTTCCTGCGTAGGGTTGTGAAAATGTTAGTCAGCTGAGAGCAATGAACACAGCCTCCCCTACTGTAGGCCTACCTGGGAATGGTTATGTATAAGCTAGTGACGATGAGCAACCAAATATCAATGGAATGTTGCTAATTCAGTAAAATAGCTACAATATCGCGTTTACTGGCTACCAATTCGAACCAGAACAGTGTCTTCATTGGGCAGCGTTGCACATGATGGCATAAATATTCTTCACCGTCAAATACATTTTTGAATTGAATTTAAAATAGTCATAATTTCCAACTAAATTAATAAGAAATTATGTGTTATTAACTGTCAGGCCGTTAAAATCGTATTTTTTTTCATTGAACTCCATAATGTGCATCTCAGACAGTGGTGAGGAGGAGTCTACCGTGTCCGGAAGCGACCCTTAATTTTCTGGATTCCGACAGTGCGGAAGAGGCAAAGGAAGTGGCCCAACTCGACGGAAAATCTGTTTCCCTCCAGCAGGTGGCGTTTTTTTTTTTTTTTACCTCTCAAGGAAGGATAGAAGTTTCGTAACGCTTTTGGTTGTTTAAAAAATATATACAGTGGGGCAAAAACGTATTTAGTCAGCCACCAATTGTGCAAGTTCTCACACTTAAAAATATGAGAGAGGCCTGTAATTTTCATCATAGGTACACTTCAACTATGACAGACAAAATGCCAGGTGGGACGCTAGCGTTATTTCAAAGAGAATTCACGGTATTCCAGTGGGTGAGAATTTTACATACACTAAGATGACTGTGCCTTTAAACAGCTTGGACAATTCCAGAAAATTATGTCATGGCTTTAGAAGCTGCTGATAGGCTAATTGACATCATTTGAGTCAATTGCGGGTGTACCTGTGGATGTATTTGAAGGCCTACCTTCAAACTCAGTGCCTCTCTGATTGACATCATGGGAAAACCTCAAGAAATCAGCAAAGACCTCCAATTTTTTTGTAGACCTCCAATTTCCAAATGCCTGAAAGTACCACGTATATCTGTACAAACAATAGTTCGCAAGTATAAACACCATGGGACCATGCAGCCGTCATACTTCTCAGGAAGGAGACGCGTTCTGTCTCCAAAAGTTTAACGTTCTTTGGGCCGAAAAGTGCAATCAATCCCAGAACAACAGCAAAGGGCCTTGTGAAGATGCTGGAGGAAACAGGTACAAAAGTATCTATATCCACAGTAAAACGAGTCCATTATCGACATAACCTGAAAGGCCTCTCAGCGAGGAAGAAGCCACTGCTTCAAAACCGCCATAAAAATGCCAGACTACGGTTTGCAACTGTACATGGGGACAAAGATCGTACTTTTTGGAGAAATGTCCCCTGGTCTGATGAAACAAAAATATAACTGTTTGGCCATAATGACCATCGTTATGTTTGGAGGGAAATGGGGGAAGCGTGCAAGCTGAAGAACACCATCCCAACCGTGAAGCACGGGGGTGGCAGCATCATATTGTGGGGGTACGTTGCTGCTGGAGGGACTGGTGCACTTCACAAAATAGATGAGGCAGGCAAATTATGTGAATATATTGAAGCAACATCCCAAGACATTAGTCAGGAAGTTAAAGCTTGGTCGCAAATGGGTCTTCCAAATGGACAATGACCCCAAGCATACTTCCAAAGTTGTGGCAAAATGGCTTAAGGACAACAAAGTCAAGGTATTGGAGTGGCCATCACAAAGCCCTGACCTCAATCCCATAGAACATTTGTGGGCAGAACTGAAAAAGCGTATGCGAGCAAGGAGGCCTACAAACCTGACTCAGTTACACCAGCTCTGTCAGGAGGAATGGCAGAGCTGGTGTAACCCAACTTATTGTGGGAAGCTTGTGGAAGTCTAACCAAAACCTTTGACCCAAGTTAAACAATTTAAAGGCAATGCTACCCAATACTAATTGAGTGTATATAAACTTCTGACCCACTGGGAATGTGATGAAATAAATAAAAGCTGAAATAAATTATTGTCTCTACTATTATTCTGACATTTCACATTCTTAAAATAAAGTGGTGATCTAAGACAAATACATTTTACTCGGATTAAATGTCAGGAATTGTGAAAAACTGAGTTAAAATGTATTTGGCTAAGGTGCATGTAAACTTCCGACTTCAACTGTATACTTGAATCTGCTTCAATTCTGTACACAGTTCCATGCAATGGAAACAGATTATTGATTTAGATGACATTACCTTCTTACTTAAATCATTTGTGCTACCCAGACTATAGAATTGAGTAATAATAGTTGGAAATTGTAAAAAAATGTCTCTTCAATTATTCATACCTCTGTCTCAAATTTTTCCACAGTGTCCCCTACAGCCTGTTTGAGTTCAGTTAGTACTGGCTGCTATCTATTGTTCCGCAGGAAACGTATCTCTAACCCAAACACCAGATGGCGGCCTCTAATTTAATATCAGTCCCAATGCTCAATCCCTCTGTTCGTCACGCGACCTTATATTGAAATATTTATTCTTCAAATTACTAAGACTTTGCATTATTAGAGTGCTATCTGAAAGCCACTAATATTATCATTCACTTTGTTACTTTTACTAGTCTCCCTATCTGTTTCCGTCAACTCGGACTCCCTTCTTCCCAATAGGAAGACCTTCTCAATCTCTTCTGCTAATACACTCTGTTCACTCTCAAACAATGTTCTGCTTTCCCCCTTATGGCAAGGTTCAAAAACAAAACAAACATGATAACTTTCTCCATATTGGAAGGAATTGTTTTGATTTTAGTATACCCTAACAATGTTACTCTATATATTCACAGTTTTGTTGGATATTCCCTTTCTGCTTCACAGTTATTATATGTATATTATTTTAAGATTAACATGTGATGCGCTGAATTTATAAAATACATCGGCCAATTCAGAAGGGAAGAGAAACTTTGGAGGGAGCTTCCTTTTTTAACTTCTTGGTGACAGGGGGGCAGTATTGAGTAGCTTGGATGAATAAGGTGCCCAGAGTAAACTGCCTGCTACTCTGTCCCAGATGTTAATATATCCATATTATTACTAGTATTGGATATAAAACACTCTGAAGTTTCTAAAACTGTTTGAATGATGTCTGTGAGTATAACAGAACTCATAAGGCAGGCGAAAACCTGAGAAAAATCCAACCAGGAAGTGAGAAATCTGAGGTTTGTAGTTTTTCAACTCTTTGCCATTCCAATATACAGTGTAAATGGGGTCATATTGCACTTCCTAAGGCTTCCACTAGATGTCAACAGTCTTTATAACTTTGTTTCAGGCTTCTACTATGAAGGGAGAGAGAATGAGAGCTGATTGAGTCAGGTGTCTGGCAGGAAAATAACCTCACACTCAACGTCAACAAAACTAAGGAGATGATTGTGGACTTCAGGAAACAGCAGAGGGAACACCCCCCTATCCACATCGATGGTACAGTAGTGGAGAGGGTAGCAAGTTTTAAGTTCCTCGGCATACACATCACAGACAAACTGAATTGGTCCACCCACACAGACAGCATCGTGAAGAAGGCGCAGCAGCGCCTCTTCAACCTCAGGAGGCTGAAGAAATTTGGCTTGTCACCAAAAGCACTCACAAACTTCTACAGATGCACAATCGAGAGCATCCTGCGGGCTGTATCACCGCCTGGTACGGCAACTGCTCCGCCCACAACCGTATGGCTCTCCAGAGGGTAGTGAGGCCTGCACAACGCATCACAGGGGGCAAACTACCTGCCCTCCAGGACACCTACACCACCCGATGTTACAGGAAGGCCATAAAGATCATCAAGGACAACAACCACCCGAGCCACTGCCTGTTCACCTCGCTATCATCCAGAAGGCGAGGTCAGTATAGGTGCGTCAAAGCTGGGACCGAGAGACTGAAAAACAGCTTCTATCTCAAGGCCATCAGACTGTTAAACAGCCACCACTAACATTGAGTGGCTGCTGCCAACATACTGACTCAACTCCAGCCACTTTAATAATGGGAATTGATGGGAAATTATGTAAAATATATCACTAGCCACTTTAAACAATGCTACCTAATATAATGTTTACATACCCTACATTATTCCTTTCATATGCATACGTATATACTGTACTCTATATCATTTACTGCATCTTTATGTAATACATGTATCACTAGCCACTTTAACTATGCCACTTTGTTTACATACTCATCTCATATGTATATACTGTACTCGATACCATCTACTGTATCTTGCCTATGCCGCTCTGTACCATCACTCATTCATATATCTTTATGTACATATTCTTTATCCCCTTACACTTGTGTGTGTGTATAAGACAGTAGTTTTGGAATTGTTAGTTAGATTACTTGTTGGTTATTACTGCATTGTCGGAACTAGAAGCACAAGTATTTCGATATACCCGCATTAACATCTGCTAACCATGTGTATGTGACAAATAAAATTTGATTTGACGAGAGAGTTAACTCTCGTTCCATTGCTTTTCTACAGACAATGGAATTCTCAGGTTGGAACATTATTGAACATTTATGATAAAAACATCCTAAAGATTGATTCTATACTTAGTTTGACAAGTTTCTACGACCTGTAATATAACTTGTTGAACTTTTTGTCCGACGTTCGGCTGGACCTGAACGCGTGTTTGGATTTGTTTACCAAACGCCCTAACAAAAGAAGCTATTTGGACATAAATGATGAACTTTATCAAACAAATCAAACATTTATTGTGGAACTGGGATTCCTGGGAGTGCAGTCTGATGAAGGTCATCAAAGGTACGTGAATATTTATAATGCTATTTCTGACTAATGTTGACTACACAATATGGCGGATATCTTTTTAACTGCTTTGTTGTCAGGCTGTACTCAGATTATTGCATGGTTTGCTTTTTCCGTGACGTTAAAAAAAATCTGACACAGCGGTTGCATTAAGGAGAAGTATATCTCTAATTACATGTATAACACTTGTATTTTCATCAACATTTATGATGAGTATTTCTGTAAATTGATGTGGCTCTCTGCACAATCACCACATGTTTTAGAACTACTGAACGTAATGTGCCAATGTAAAATGCGATTTTTTGATATGTATGCACTTTAGCGAACAAAACATATATGTATTGTGTAACAAGAAGTCCTATGAGTGTTATCTGATGAAGATCATCAAAGATTAGTGATTCATTTTATCTCTTTTTGTGCTTTTTGTGACTCCTCTCTTTGGCTGGAAAAATGGCTGTGTTTTTCTGTGACTTGGTGGTGACCTAACATAATTGTTTGTGGTGCTTTCGCTGTAAAGCCTTTTTGATATCAGACACTGTGGCTGGATTAACGAGAATTGTATCTTTAAAATGGTGTAAAATACTTGTATGCTTGAGGAATTTTAATTATAAGATTTTTGTTGTTTTGAATTTGGCGCCCTGCACTTTCACTGGCTGTTGGCGAGGTGGGACGCTACCATCCCACATATCGAAGAAAGGTTAAGGTAGCTCTTGAGACTAGAGTCTGTTTCTGGGATCAACTTTCACAATACCTGGGCTGGCGCTGTCTTGATGGCGTGCTCTGTAAACTCTCGTAATCCATTATGCATTCATACATTGTTACTTCATCAAATCTAGTAATCCATTATATTATACTATTCATTTATCTTAATACTTTATACACCACTTACGTGGTGTGGGTGTGCAAGTTGTATATTATTATTATTTATATTGTTACTTTTTCAAATCTCTAGTAACCCATTGTGCTCTTCACATGTTACTTTATCTCTAGTAACCCATTACACTTCCTTTACACTAGTGTTCTCTAGTAACAGCATATTCAGGAATAGTACTTTCTTCTTTTACATCTCCACATACATAACGTTATACTGTCAAACTCCACTGATGAGTCATGTTATCCTTGTTATCTCTAATGAGTCATGTTATCCTTGTTATCTCTAAATGAGTCATGTTACCTTCTGAGACATGTTATCCTTATTACTAATGAGCCATTTTATCCTCTTTGACATGTTATCCTTGATTGAGATCCTGAGACATAATATCCTCTACCTGTAGATCCGACTGGTGGTGGTGGACCTAGGTATTTACATCCACCCCCCATATCTTAAACTATCTTAAACTTCTCTTGCTGCTACTTTCTATACATATAAATCACCCGGTGCTCAATAACACTCGTGCTTGTAGTCCCAGACTACGGTGGACGGAATCTCTCGATAACCTTAGATAACATTATAGATCGAAAAATCTCAGTTCTCAGCTCACACAGAAATGATTGGGGTATTAATTCACCCCTTTCACACGTGAGCTCGTCCCCTGATAGCTCTCATTCACTCTGTAATTAATAGCTCAATTTCAATCATCTTATTATCCAAATTTAAATCTAATTGTTATCCAAATTTCAAATTAGATTAACACGTCCTTTCCACACTCACGCAACTTTCACATCCACATTCACTTAATGCTATTCCCAAACACACTCTGTAATCTCCCTTATTACCCATGCACATCTATGCACCATATGTATCTTTCACATACATATATAATAACACCACTTGCTATTAGTAGTGGCCGCAGAACATGTAGACACTCGTCTTGTAAATGTCTACAGACAGCTGTCAGTGGGGGCTTTCCATGGTACCGTTACGCCCTCATGCTAGTCTTCTCATAAGACTAGTGAATAGCCTTATAGAGATAAGACTATGGGTACCTTTTATGCATTACTCACCTTCATTTTATTGGTTTTATCATTTATTTTGTTTTTATACAGATTCATTTAAATTGACTTACTGAAATTCAGAAGACATGTCCCTTAATTGTTCATGATGATGATGTGTTTCCTCCTAGGCACCTCGCAGAAAGGATCTGGTCTGGGCGGGTTTCGTCGTCTTTTGGTCAGACGGGAATTTCCATCATGCTTCATAAAATGCGCCAACTGTTTTTCTCGCAGACCCTCACTGGAAAACTATGAAGGCAGAATCACTAATCTAGTTCATGAAGCCAAATTGTTGTGTAAAATTTACACAGGGACACTTGAAGTTGATCTTAAATGAATCATTGTTTATTAACAGTTCCAACAAACTTGATGCACCATAGTGAACGTCAGTGAGGAGCATTCTCGGGGCAGTCCCGTTAGATCTCTTATATACTGGTTACAGACACATTACATAGGCATAGTTCATAGGATTGGTTCCGGCATGTGTCTGGCACCATCTCCTATATCTTAACTTATAGAACATATTCTAGGCATTCTGCCAGATGGTCCTGAGGGGGTCATGCCACCCCTTCATATCTTTACCAAGCACAGGAAGGAACCAAGGATTACATTATGACACTAAGACAAGATTAACATTTTCAAGGCTGTCTCTTCACAAGATAACATTTTCCATCATACTGGGTTACAATTACCAGACAGTCAACCACAGAAACAACTTTGTTGATCCTCACACAGGATATCACACACAACACATTGAAAGAGTGTAGCAGAAAATAAAGAGGCAGGTCTGGAGGCTAAGGGGCAATTGGACCGAAAAAGGTTTAAAGAAGCATTGCTTCTGTCACGCCCTGGTCGTAATATATTGTGTTTGTCTCCATTTATTTGGTTAGGCCAGTGTGTGACATGGGTTTATTGTGGTGTGTTTTGTCTTGGGGTTTTGTGGGGTGTTGGGTGTGTGGCTTAGTGGGGTTATCTAGCAAAGTCTATGGCTGTCTGGAGTGGTTCTCAATCAGAGGCAGGTGTGTATCATTGTCTCTGATTGGGAATCATATTTAGGCAGCCATATTCTTTGAGTGTTTTGTGGGTGATTGTTCCTGTCTTTGTGTTTGCACCAGATAGGGCTGTTTCGGTTTTCACATTTCATTATTTTTGTAGTTTCTTCATGTATAGTTTTTTCCTTCATTAAAATATCATGAATCATCATCACGCTGCATTTTGGTCCGATCCTTGTTCCACCTCTTCATCAGAGGAGGAGATAGAAGAGAACCGTTACAGCTTCATAGAAAGGAGTACTCTCTCAACTCTTCAAAGACATTCGATTAGTATATCAACTGTAAGATTTTCACTCTTAGCATGCACCCCCTAGAGGAAATAGAGCGGGGAGTACACAGTGCGGGGTACTTTGCCACGTCAATTGAAATAGCAGTCAATACCTTCCCTTTAAATGCATGCAACCCCTGCAAGCTGATTTCAAAACTTGATCCTCCAGAAAGTGGAGACCATTAAAAAAGCCATGTTCGACAGGATTACCAACACAGACTGACGAGCTCAAATGGACAGAAGTCCTCTATATGGCAGACTATCAAAACTCATCTCTCGAAATTTCCAAGCCACTCATTACCTCAGCCAATCATGGCTAGTGGGAAGGTTGCTGTCTTTTTTTGTAGCTTAATCAACCATGCTCATAATTTAACAATTTTATTCATGTTTACAGATGGCATGCAAGTTTGTTATTAAGGCACATGAAAGTTCACATGTTTGAGAAGGCATTTTTGCAAAAAAATGCATTTAGATTAAAAAAACATGTTTTACTTTCAAACAGCTCTCCTGTGAAGTCGTGACTTGTGACATACGCCCAGTTTCCTGAATCGGGTTACAAATGTGACTGGCAATATAAATCATCAATATATATATCCAATTTGTAAGTCGCTCTGGATAAGAGCGTCTGCTAAATGACTTAAATGTAATGTATATATAAGACAGATCCCGTTTGAGTGTTTGTTTAATAGCCTGCTGATTCCATGAGCATCAAGCCTCACGCTACGATTTGTCAAGTAAACAATTTCACAAATTCGGCTGTTTAAATTAGTTGATTTGCTGTAATAAAGGCTTTTTATCATTAGAACAGCTTCTCTAGCAGTGCGGCTTGACAGGGTCATGTTTCAGATGACGCATAGCTCTCGACCTTCGCATCTCCTGAGTCCGTACGGGAGTTGCAGCGATGGGACAGCACTCTACCAATTGGATATCACAAAAATATTTAAGAAAAATGGGGTAATATATATATATATATATAAAGAACACCTTCTCTGATATTATTTATAATTTATTTAGTCTTGTTGACACTGTTCCAAATTGTCCCCAAAATTATATTTATAATAATGCTCAATTTTCTTGATCTCCTTCTTATTGTTATTATTATTATTATTATTATTATTATTATTATTATTATCATACTGTAGGTAATGTCATTATCATTAGTAGGCTTAGTATAGCAGCCTTGTATAACCACCATTGAGCTGTAGGCCTAAGAGGGCATCCTGTTTAGTCTTAATACCGTAACTTACTTCGGCCTATATTTCAATACTTATATAGGCTACTATATCAGTCATTCATTCGTTAATGTCATCACACAGCATGCGAGTGATTCAAGCATTTTAGTTTTAAAATAAAATAATGTGAGCCTTGGATAATAAAGTGGAAATTGCATTCACGAATTAAAGTGATTGTTTTTAGTCTTTGCTGTATAATAAAGGCTTGACAAAATAAAAATGCTACAACAGACTCTCTTGTACGCTTAGAATTTATTTAGTGTCTTTTACATAGTTCCAAATGTTAAAATACCTATCACCTGACACATTTAGTAATGACAGCATTTGCTTTCCAAACTGTATGTTTTTTGCACGATTGAATTTTGAGATTTGGAAAAGGCAAATGACAGCTGTAACCAACCATAGGCATATAATCCATATATGGCAGTTCCCATTCAAGTCAAGACTGGCAGCCATTGCTAGTGTACCCATGAGTTTAAGAGTCAAATTGCCAGGTTTAGAGGTTCCAAAACCCTTTGATGGATTATTATGGAGTTGCACCCTTTCTGAAAAAACCTACACTCGATCCCTCCGATGTCAACAACTACAGACCAGTATCCCTTCTTTCTTTCTTTTCTCTCCAAAACCCTTGAACGTGACGTCCTTGGCCAGCTCTCCCGCTATCTCTCTCAGAATGACCTTCTTGATCCAAATCAGTCAGGTTTCAAGACTAGTCATTCAACTGAGACTGCTCTTCTCTGTATCACGGAGGCGCTCCGCACTGCTAAAGCTAACTCTCTCTCCTCTGCTCTCATCCTTCTAGACCTATCGGCTGCCTTCGATACTGTGAACCATCAGATCCTCCTCTCCACCCTCTCCGAGTTGGGCATCTCCGGCGCGGCCCACGCTTGGATTGCGTCCTACCTGACAGGTCGCTCCTACCAGGTGGCATGGCGAGAATCTGTCTCCTCACCACGCGCTCTCACCACTGGTGTCCCCCAGGGCTCTGTTCTAGGCCCTCTCCTATTCTCGCTATACACCAAGTCACTTGGCTCTGTCATAACCTCACATGGTCTCTCCTATCATTGCTATGCAGACGACACACAATTAATCTTCTCCTTTCCCCCTTCTGATGACCAGGTGGCGAATCGCATCTCTGCATGTCTGGCAGACATATCAGTGTGGATGACGGATCACCACCTCAAGCTGAACCTCGGCAAGACGGAGCTGCTCTTCCTCCCGGGGAAGGACTGCCCGTTCCATGATCTCGCCATCACGGTTGACAACTCCATTGTGTCCTCCTCCCAGAGCGCTAAGAACCTTGGCGTGATCCTGGACAACACCCTGTCGTTCTCAACTAACATCAAGGCGGTGTCCCGTTCCTGTAGGTTCATGCTCTACAACATCCGCAGAGTACGACCCTGCCTCACACAGGAAGCGGCGCAGGTCCTAATCCAGGCACTTGTCATCTCCCGTCTTGATTACTGCAACTCGCTGTTGGCTGGGCTCCCTGCCTACGGAGCTGTGAGGGGAACGGCACCTCAGTACCTCCAGGCTCTGATCAGGCCCTACACCCAAACAAGGGCACTGCGTTCATCCACCTCTGGCCTGCTCGCCTCCCTACCACTGAGGAAGTACAGTTCCCGCTCAGCCCAGTCAAAACTGTTCGCTGCTCTGGCCCCCCAATGGTGGAACAAACTCCCTCACGACGCCAGGACAGCGGAGTCAATCACCACCTTCCGGAGACACCTGAAACCCCACCTCTTTAAGGAATACCTAGGATAGGATAAAGTAATCCTTCTCACCCCCCCCCCCCCTTAAAAGATTTAGATGCACTATTGTAAAGTGGCTGTTCCACTGGATGTCATAAGGTGAATGCACCAATTTGTAAGTCGCTCTGGATAAGAGCGTCTGCTAAATGACTTAAATGTAAATGTAAATGATTATATGTCTATGACCACAACACAACAAGCTGTTCCACAGACAGGAGAAGCAGGATGGGAGTAGGGAAAAAGATGTGCTGCTGATACAGGGATGGTGTGTTGCCTTGGCAAACAAAGACTTGTTTGCTACAATATCTTACTTGTACGGTCACTGTGGGGACGACATCATCAATGCACTTATTGAAGTAGCCAATGACTGTGTGGTGTACTCCTCAATGCCATCGGAAGAATCCCAGAACATATTCCAGTCTGTGCTAGCTAAACAGTCCTGTAGCTTAACCTCTGCTTCGTCTGACCACTTTTTAATTACCGAGTCACTGGTCCTTCCTGCTTTAATTGTTGCTTGTATTCAGGAATCAGGAGGATATATTTATGGTCAGAATTGCCAAATGGAGGGCGAGGGAGAGCTTTGTACACGTCTCTCTGTGTGGAGTAAAGGTGATCTAGAGATTTTTTCCCTCTGGTTTAACATTTAACACGCTGATAGAAATTTGGTAAAACGGATTTAAGTTTCCCTGCATTAAAGTCCCTGGCCAGTAGGAGCGCTGCCTCTGTATAAGCGTTTTCCTGTTTGCTTATGGCAGAATACAGCTCATTGAGTGCGGTCTTAGTGCCGGCATCGGTCTGTGGTGGTATGTAGACATCTACGAAAAATACAGATGAAAACTTTCTAGGTAGATAGTGTGGTTTTCAGCTTATCATGAGACTCTACCTCAGGCAAGCAAAACATTGAAAATCCAGGTGAAAGCTATGATCCCTTATTGATGTCAACTGTAAATCCACTTCAATCAGTGTAGATGAAGGGGAGGAGACAGGTTAAAGAAGGATTTTTAATCCTTAAGACAATTGAAACATGGATTGTGTATGTGTGCCATTCAGATGATGAATGAACAAGACAAAATATTTAAGTGCCTTTTGACACCTTGTAGAGACCTACCTTTAGTGGTGGTATCTCTCAACTGAAAACATGTTACAAGTAATTACACAACTACTATAAATGGGAACACAAACCTTTGAATTATTAGCCACCTTCTGTTCCAGACATACTGTCAGCAAATTGCACAGTGATTAAGACTTAAGACATTGAGTTAGACTCAACACTGGCAAAATGCCTGCAATATCCCCTGAAATACCGGTAGCTGTCAATATAAAGGAAACACTTGAGAAAATGAGTAATACAAAGTATATTGAAAGTAGGTGCTTACACACAGGTGTGGTTCTTGAGTTTATTAAGCAATGAACATCCCATCATATTTACTTTTATGTATAAAAACGCCCAGTTGCCCATTATTTTGGCTACCATGGCTTGAAGAAGATATTGCTGTGACTTTGAAAGAGTGTTCTCAAAGAAGCATAGGGGATTTAATGTCTGTGTGTGTCAATCACCAGATCTCAACCCAATTGAACATGTATGGGAGATCCTGGAGTAGCACCTGAGACAGCCTTTTTCACCACCATCAACAAAACACCAAATTATGGAATTTCTCATGAAAGAATGGTGTCGCATCCCTCCAATAAGAGTTCCAGACACTTTCTGGCTTCTCGCGATGTGACAATGCCCTATTAAGATACTTTATGTTGGTGTCTCCTTTATTTTGGCAGTACCTTTGTAGTTGTTACCTGTACCTTTGTAGTTGGGTCTACATGACATTTCAATATTTTATCATGGATCTTCTTAGAAAATGAGTTATATTTTCCAACCTCACCCATCTGTAGTATAGTACCACCACAATTAAGGGGAAAAAGACATTCGTTGATAGTAAAATATTTTAATTAAATATACAGAGGATCATATAATACAAAATGTTTTTCTTCTTGTTTGCCAGCTAAATGATTGGTAAACAGATGGCACATCGTATCAAAAACACGTTAAAGATGAACAGTATGGAAACAATGTGGGAAAACAAGCAAATAAAAAGTGTCCTACAAATAGTGTTCAGATCTAATATAGTAAGGTGACCTTTGACACATCTAGATTGTGTAAGCAGCTTTATGCATTTATACTATTTACAGATTATAACAACATATAACACATGATAAGACTATCAGAAGTCAACAGTATTTACATTATTATTTACAGAAGATGTCAGACAGAGAAATATGCCAGAGAAAAGTTTTGAATGTTAAGGAGCCTAAACAGTAGTTACTAAAGTTGCTGAAGCAAACATGACATTCAGAACATGTAATTGTAAATTAATGTTTATCTTAAGTGTCTGCTAAATCTCTTCTGATTGGCTTCAAGACAAAATTAAATGGCTATGTGTTACCTATATTTCATATGTCCCAAATACCCATTAAAACAGTTCTGATGGTTGTAAACCCAGACCAGGTGCTATTAGTCCTGAGGCACTACAGGGTTCCTTTTGATCACTGAGCCTGGCTGTGGCACATAAATCTATTCTAGTAGCCACTCTCTACACCAGTGCTTAACTATGCCTTTTGCTAAACATTAACTATGATACTATACATTTACAGTCCAATGAGTTTGCACTGCAATGTGATGATGGAATGGGAACCTTATAACTGTAGTGCTGCAACCAGTAATCAAAGATTAAGAAAGGCACATATTCACAAAGCAATAATCTACAAGACACATTTTATTTATCATACAGTATGCTGTTGAACGAAGGAGGCTGAGTAAACAGCCATACAAGAATAAGTGATTTTTCAGAGCTACAATGTGTCAAGATAAGTGCTGTCAGATGTCACAGTAGGCAGCATCAGTGACTCAAATGTTAAGCGTAGTACAAATACTTTCTGTTCAATATATTAATGTATCTGGGTCACCTTCCCATCTCTCAGGGGTCAACAAAACATTTTGAGAGAATGTTCCTGACAAGCGATACGACTCGCCTTAAAAAACGGATGAAAAACGTCAAATGTGGTTTCTTCACAGCTTGGGTGTTCTGATGAAAATGAGCTTTTATCTACAGTACCAGTCAAAAGTTTGGACACACCTACTCATTCAAGGGTTTTTCTTGATTTTTTTTTACTATTTTCTACATTGTAGAATAATAGTGAAGATATCAAAACTATGCAAATAACACATATATAATCATGTAGTAACCAAACAAAGTGTTAAAACAAATATATATATTTTTTTGATTCTTCAAAGTAGCCACCCTTTGCCTTGATGACGGCTTTGCACACTCCTGTCATTCTCTCAACCAGCTTCACCTGGAATGATTTTTCAACAGTCTTTCAACAGTCAAGTGCTGAGCACTTGTTGGATGCTTTTCCTTCGCTATGCGGTCCAACTCATCCCAAACCATCTCAATTGGGTTGAGGTTAGGTGATTGTGGAGACCAGGTCATCTGATGCAGCATTCTATCACTCTCCTTGGTCAAACAGCTCTTACACAGCCTGGAGGTGTGTTGGGTCATTGTCCTGTTGAAAAACAAAATGATAGTCCCACTAAGCGCAAACCAGATGGGATGGAGTATCGCTGCAGAATGCTGTGGTAGCCATGCTGGTTAAGTGTGCCTTGACAGTGTCACCAGAAAAGCACCATCACACCTCCTCCTCCATGCTTTGCGGTGGGAACTACACATGCAGAGATCATCCGTTCACCTACTCTGCGTCTCACAAAGATACATTGGTTGGAACCAAAAATGTCAAATTTGGACTCATCAGACCAAAGGACAGATTTCCACTGGTCTAATCTCCATTGCTTGTGTTTTTTGGCCCAAATAAGTCTCTTTTCTTATTTGTGTCCTTTAGTAGTGGTTTCTTGCAGCAATTCGACCATGAAGGCCTGATTCACACAGTCTCCTCTGAACAGTTGATGTTGAGATGTGTCTGTTACTTAAACTCTGTGAAGCATTAATTTGAGGTGCAGTTAACTCTAATGAACTCTTGGTCATCCTTTCCTGAGGCAGTCCTCATGAGAGCCAGTTTCATCATAGTGCTTGATGGTTTTTGCGACTGCACTTGAAGAAACTTTCTTGAAATTTAAAGAAAGTTCTTGACATTTTCCAGATAGACTACTTAGAAATGATGGACTGTCGTTTCTCTTTGCTTATTTGAGCTGTTCCTGCCATAATATGGACTTGGTCTTATACCTCCTGTACGTTGTCACAACACAACTGATTGGCTCAAACTCCACTATTTAACTTTTAACAAGGCACACCTGTTATTTGAAATGCATTCCATGTGACTACCTCTTGAAGCTGGTTGAGAGAATGCCAAGAGTGTGCAAAGCTGTCATCAAGGCAAAGGGTGGCTACTTTGAAGAATCTAAAAAAAACATATTTTGATTAGTTTAACACTTTTTTTGGTTACGACATGATTACATATGTGTTATTTCACAGTTTTGATATCTTCACTATTATTCTACAATGTAGAAAATAGTAAAAATAAAGAAAAACCCTGGAATGAGTAGTTGTATCCACATTTTTGACTGGTACTGTACATACAATACCTCAGGGCCTTGTGGTTTTGTACAGCACCGTGGTTTAACACAGTAATTCCTAAGAATACAGGTGTAGTTGACTTATACATGAACAGAAACAGGCCAAAGCACCACACTAGAGAGCTCTAAAAAGATATTAAAAACTTGATTGAAGGTGGAGTAGCCTAATGCTTAACAGCTGCATTAACTTTTCCAATGGCAAACTTTTCGTAAAGAGTCTATTTTAGATAGGCCCCTCATGTTTTTTTTTAGTGTTTCAACCTGATAAAATCCCCAGAACACATTTGGAGGATGAGGTTGTTGCATTGCAGTGATGAAGTCCATCCCTTTGGAGACCCAGCAAATCCGATTATCCCCTGACATGCATGCCAATGGCTTTTCTCTGTCTCCTGTCCCTCCACACTTAAAGATAGTAAGAACCTGACTGTTGAGCGAGAGAAAGGACCTGGTTGGTGAACACAAACACTACAGAGTGCAAATTGAGACAAGGTAACTTAAGTGATGATACAGCACAGTGCAAAAACAAACAAAAAATACAAAAAAATGTAACTGTGTGCCTGACTAAATCCACCAGCTACAGTTAACCAGTGTTGTCATGCTTACTGAATAATAGAACACTAGATCCACTGTCCCAGGTAAACAGTTAAGCTCCATGTGGGTTTGTCTGTTAGAGTCTGGTGCTGGGGTGCATGGAGGACAGCTGTGGGTGGGTAAGGGTGGACAGGGGGTACAGGTGGTGCAGGAGGTCCCCGTACAGGGCCGCCCCCCCAGGGTGCCTGTAGAAGTGATGAGGGCTGGGCTGTGAGGCCATCAGCTGCCTCTGTAGCATCATGGAGTGGAAGGCTAGTGGAGGGACCAGGGGGGACACAGCTGTCTGGCTCTTCAGGTACTGGAGGTTGTGATGGAGGGCATCCTGCATCCCGGGGTACATCCCTGAGTAGAAGGGTGTGTGGGGAGGGTAGGTGTGGCCCTCAGGAATGTGGAGATGGATGGCGTGCGCCGGTTCAGCTGGTTTGAGCTCCTCCCCCTGTGGGTCGCCCCTGCGGACAGAGCCGGCGGGGTGCATGGGCGTCACCACTCGCACCTTGCGGTCTGGCACCCCCTCGTTCTCTAGTTCCCCCAGGCTTCTCTTACTGGGCCTGGAGGCACTGACAGTCTCAGCGTGGCTTTTAGGGTTGAAGAAGGGCTGAGGGGGGTCTGGGCTTTGTTTGGGGGTAGATATAGTCATGGGGAGGACTCTGCATGCTTTGGGGTGATAGTCTAAACTCTGATGCATCATGGGATATGGGAGGCCACAGAAAGAGGGCTTTGTGAAAGACATTCTTTGAGTGACAGGCTTGGAAATACTGAAATCTCGGGGTTCCTCGTCCAATGGTCTATCCCCATGTGTTTGTGTCCTCTCGGAGAAGTGGGGAGCTCTGTAAGCCAACCCTTCTCTGTCAGGATTGTTTAAGCTGAAGCCCTCGCTGCTCTGACATTCCACAATAAAATGTCCCTGTTTGTCTCTGTTGGGATAATTGGCCATTCGCTCTTGGCTCAGACAGTTCTCTGTCTGCCGGTAGAGGTTGTGTAGGTGAGGGGAGGAGTAGCAGTCGCCTGCAAAGCCTGGTGGTGCCTGACTGGGATGCTGCTGCATCCGTGTCTCTCCTGCATTCTCCACTCCATCCTGGTGCTCAGTCCTGTGGAGGTAGGGGTGCCAGGGTGGGTTGAGCCGGGGCTGGAAGTGGCTCACTCTGCAAGTGAAAGGCTCAGACAGATCCCCCAGAGGACTCCTCTCTTGCTGGGGTTTGACGCTTTGGGCATGCTGGATGACAGAAGGCCTGAAGACAGGAGCCATCTCTGGGCTGTCCGGGATGGAGCCATGCCTCAGTTTCACTACCTCCTCTACGCAGCTGTCGCTTACATCACCCCCACTGACTGATGGAGTGGGAGTAGGAAGATGAGGGGAACTGAATGAGTAATGACTTGTCTCACAGACTTGGGAGAGGAGCTTCTTCTTGGCTAGTGGGGACATGACCCCCAGGTTGTCCTTGGAGTATGCTGTTGGCGTGTACACGTGACACTGATTTATCTCTTTGTTTTTACTGGGGGAGTCCTGTTTGTCTGTGAGTGGCTCTGTAGAGTATAGCTGCAGTGGGGGTGGGCTCTGCTTACACATGGGCAACACCTTACCCACCCTCCCACCATGTCCATAACTGTGACTGTCTGTGTCTTTAGCTACCGGCGTGTCAGGTGTGCTTGGGTCAGCTAGACTGCTATACCTAGGCTTACTGTTCTGGTTGTCCCAGTTGTGTGGATATGGGGTCTTAGAGAGGGTTCCATCGGCTTGGTCCCTTTGCTCAAGGTTGAATGTGTCTGATTGTGGCTGGCTGGGATGTCTCCACTCGGGCTGTGGACACAGATCACTGTGGAGCACAGGTGTGGCTCGGTGGCAGTCTGTGTTGGGGGGATTCAGGCAGGACACTTCCTCCTGGCTCAATGTCTCCTCTTTCTTCAGGGTGTGTTGTAACTCTTCTTCAGGCTCATTTCTGGAAAGAGGATCCTGCTTCATCACTGCAGGCTCCTGGTTCTCCTCTTTCTCCTCAGATACCTTAGTGGGAAAACATGCCATACTGTTATTCAATACATATACATGATGCATGTGTGACATTGGCATATGTTATCTTTCTAGGAAAGAGTGTGTGTGAACGAGAGAGTGTGAGACAGACGGACAGAAAATGAGTAGGACTGACCTGTGAGAGCTCCTGGCTTTTTGCTGCGTCGTCGCTCTCTCTCTCCTTCCTGGCCACCTGTCTCTGGTTTAGTCCACCTTTAGGTCGTTTCGCTGTGACCCCTTTGGGTTTGGCACCCCCCTCTTGGGCCTCATGCTCCTGTTTTTTGGGTTTGGCTGAGGGGAGGGGTTTGTCCTTCTCTCCTTTGGTGTACCTCTCATAGGGTAGGAGGAGCCTGGAAAGGTCAGAGGGGAAGAGACATAGTTAACCTTAACCTGAAACAAAGTTAAGGCTATAAATGTATCACCTCTTAGGAATGCTGTTACACACCCTGCCCATGTAGCTGCAATGAAACATGTCAAAAAATCAACACATTTTTAAAGATTAACAACTACGCGGTCTCTCATAAGTGGTGCTAGGAATAAAACTGCAAAGTTTAATAAATTTATAAGAATTTCCTCGCACACGATTACCTCTGCATGTGTTTATTGGGTGTCGACATTTCAAGACATGACAGTCAATAATGAAAAGGTCCAACTTATATTGTAAGAGGACATTCACTCTAGGAATTAATATCTAGATAAACCAGAGATGCTAGGCCTACAACTGTGGCATAGACAAAGACACGTAACTTGAATTACATCTGAAATTCAGAAAATAACTTTCAACCTTAATTTTGACACTTGACTGACCAGAGTACACTGGTGGTGGGCTTGAGTCAGTTAGTATAGACTATATAGCATGCTTCAACACAGAGCTGGTATGTGCTGAGAGAGCTGGGGAGCCAACTAACACCTGGCATAGGGCCAGGAGATGAGGCAAGGCTGAGGCCCCCAGTTAGGGTGTGTTAATCTTTACATCACATTACCAGGGAAACAGTTAACACACTACAGCTGCTAGAGTAACTGAAACAACATCCATTCTGACTGAGCTGTGCTGTTGATGAGACTATAGTGTGGGTTCTGACACCATGGGGGTTATTATCACCAAGGTCTTATCAAATGTGTGAAACAATATAAGGACGGATGAAAATGTTGAGGAAAAACACATGGCATACTCTAGGTTAAACACCACAAAACATTACAGGATCAAATATCGAAAAGAGGTACCAGCCAGTGATGAAATGTTCAATATTATTTAGTAAATTCTCGCCTCACCCATTCCTTTGTGAGGCCAGCTTCCATGATAGCAATCCAAATGCTATTAGGAAACAACTTAGGCATGAACACGTTCTCATGTGTGCACATTAAGTAGTTGCTCAATTCCCTTTTTAAGGAACTTTGTGGTAGAACAAACAAGGAATCATTAGTGGTTCGCTTGTTCACAAACAGAAATGCCTTTAATGTACCAGTGCAGTCAAAACGTAATATTCCTGTGTTTTAAATATACACTGTATTTCCACACTATGAGGTTGGAATAATACTGTGACATTTTGAAAATTATGATAATGTGTTTGAAAAAACCACTTGAAATTTCAGTCTGTTTTGGTGGGATGGTGTTTTGGCCTGCCAGCTGACATCACCACAGTCGCCAGAGGTAGCGCACGACACTTGCACCAGGGCAGAATTGTCTCAATGAGCTATTTTTTTTGTTATTTAACTAGGTAAGTCAGTTAAGAACAAATTCTTATTTATAATGACGGCCTACACCTGGACGATGTTGGGCCAATTGTGCACCGCCCAATCATGGCCGGTTGTGGTATAGCCGGGAGTCGAACCCAGGTCTGTCGTGACACCTCTAGCACTGAGATGCAGTGCCTTAGATCTCTGTGCCACTCGGCAGCCCATACTGTATGAGCTAACACTCATACAGTATAAATAGTAATAACAGAGCAATGTTTTTTAAAAGGCTGAAATGTATACACATTTTCCTAATATCTGAGACTTGTTTTATTGAGTTTTTACCTGAAATTGCAGTAACAGCCTGTTACATTCTGAAATTGTTACAGTAGCTGCTGGCTGCACTGAGCCATGTAAAACTATGGAAGCCCATCCCCACCACCAAACACATGTCACATTTCAGAGGTGGCACCACAGGTCCCTGAGTGGTGGGGGGTAAATTGTTTTTCTGGGGCCCAGAGTTTTTTACCCGATCGCGTAGTAACCTAAACAACTCTGGACCCTAGGTGTAGCATACAACATAGTAATAAATCAGCTGTAAAAAACAAAAATTTTATATGGGCTATGATGGGACCAGATCATTTTTATAATCAGGTAAAAAAACGGGCCCTAGGAAGGATGAAAACGTTAAAAATCTTTACAGACAGAAACAACAACTGCAATTGGACAAAAACTAACTGGGCTGAGGTCGCTGTATGCAGGGTGGCATCGTGCAGGCCTTCTGCATCTGTAATTAAAAATATACTGTGTGAGTATGTCATCACTGTTGATCGACTTAATTCCAATAATTTTGGATTAAAAAGGCGAATATAAACCACATTTGATCACACTCACATTTTCTCAGTACACAAATAAATGGGCCCATTTTAAGCTATAAAAACAGAGCTTAGGCTATAAAAACATGACGTTACGTTTCCCCTGGCCAGGCCCAGATGGGATCAGAATGCATAGGCTTCTCTAGGCTACCTGCAGATGTGGTTGTTATCAGGAGGCTACAGTTGATCAGACTGAACCACAGACTAATTGTGCACGTTGACAGATCATGAGGCATTTTATTTTTTGGTAGCGGGTATGGCCTTCCATATAAAACAGCTTGTTGTGGTGAATTCACTTATACCCACGGTTTCAGTCGTAATTTGCTTTTACCACATGATGTTTTGCATGATATTGAAAGAAATGAAGCCGAGTTTGGGGGTCAATCGTACATTTTTGATAGATTAACGTTCATTGATGAAGACATGCTGTTAGCAACTCTGTGCTTTTGTATTGAAGCTAAAATGTAATGTCTCCACATACAGCACCAGTCAAAAGTTTGGACACCTATTCATTCAAAGAATTTTCTCTATTTTTACTATTTTCTACATTGTAGAATAATAGTGAAGACATAAACTATGAAATAATCCCAAGAGTATGCAAAGTTGTCATCAAGGCAAAATATTTTGATTTGTTTAACACTTTTTTGGTTACTACATGATTCCATATGTGTTATTTCAGAATTTTGATGTCTTCACTATTATTCTACAATGTAGAAAATATATATTTTTTAATAAAAAAAAAATGGAATGAGTAGGTGTGTTGTGAATTGTTGCATTATTCAAGAGTGTAATATGGTTCGGTTGCATTATTCAATAGTGTGATATGTTTTAGAAGAACATTTTCTGTCATTGTTGAATATTTTGTGCTTACTGTGATATTTACGGTCAATTTGAGCTGTGGACCAAACATGTTGCGTTGCCAGCCACGATGTAAGGCAAGGATGTATTGTGAATTGAAAAGTAGAATTATCTTTCACCACCCTGCTCCTCAGACTCTCCTTTACACAGTATCTTGTAATGGGAATAGAGCCTAAGAAAGAGAGTTCCAAACCTCTCTGCCAATAACATCTAGTTTTCAGTTTTCCCCTCCCACTCAGACCACTCCCTGACACTTCTAGCAAAATTCTTGCTTTAGAAATTGCTCTTTTATTTGAAAACAATCACAATAAGGTACTTCATTTTTACAGAGAAACGTGATACTGAGATAAAAATGGCTGCATTGGTTCAAGCGGCTCAGTGGGATTTCTCAGAACCAAACTGCTGGCAGCAGAAGCAGTAAAACTAAATTTCATACAGCTGGCACCGGGCCCCAGGCCAAGAAAGGAAATGTACGATTAAATGTGACTTATTTGAAAGAGGGAGAAGGAGAAAATAGAGACGGCGAGAGAGAGAAGAAAGACAGATGTTAATGGAGTGAAAAAAATATTCACCATAAACCACTGCACCATTGAGAAATAATGTGATGAACTCGACGTGACTTACTGTATAAATAGAGTAAGGAAAATAGGGAGCAATTTCATATACACTCACATTTCAAGTCTGCAAAGATACTGTACCATCTGCTGTAAGAATGAACACCATGCCCTTCTGTGTTTGGCGTCTAGCAATACCAATTACAAATCAGTATCTATCAGCAGACATGGGATGACAATGAAATAATCCTGCATTGAGTTTTAGGAGCTCGGCTACAGACGAAGATACAAAGTAGTATTGGATCAATTCACACCTGGGGGCTCAGTCGGGGCTCAACTTACTGTTTAGAGTTAGAATAATAGAATACACAAAGTGCAATTTCGAAATTTAGTTTTGCATCTGCAGTTTTTCTATTGTCATGTCAGTCACTAACAGTCCGTCAATTAGCCCAAGTAAGCTAATTATTTTCGCTTAGGGCCCCCAAAAGGCTAGGGATGGCTCTGACTGCAAGTGTGGATATGGATGTGGGTATGCAAACGCACGAGCGAATGCGGTCTCTCATGACGAAACCCAATTATTTTTGTGGCCCCCAACCCCATCAAAGTTGCCCTGCCCTACATTCATTCTCCAGAATGCCACTGAGAGGTGAGGGTACCGTCCATACTGGTGTGTTTGTCACATCTCAGTGGAACATTCTCCTTTAAATCCATGTCACATCACAATTGTTAAACTCAATATTCCAGATAGTCTTTTATTTTATTTATTTTTGGAAATGAAAAAAAAAAAGTAACACTGTTCTTTTAGCACGGCAGGATTATTTTCTGCTTCTCTGTTGCGGAACAGTTAACTATGAAAACTCACATTATAAATAGCACCCAGTGACTCTGTAAAAGACCGATAATAAGTACAGGGAGAGCATATAACATTCTCCTGATCACATAATACAGCAATGATAATACAATATGACTTATGTAAGTAGTAATTTCCTGAAAGCAGGGGGCCGGGTAGGGTGTGCAATCGAGAGGCCATGAAAGGAATTCAGTCCACATGTGAAGGCAGCAGGGAGGCTCTTTGCACAGTGATAGGTTACATTTATGTAAATATAGGGCTTTCTCTTATATAAATCCTTGGTTGAGTTCAAAGCAGGAAATGCCTCTCAGGAACACTTCTCGTAATGAATATCACAGGCAATATCAAAATCAAATGCAACATACTTTCCTGCACACCAGAGGGCAGAATGAGCACAACATGACATGGAAAAGTCAATGAGGGAATTACTCAATGAGGGAAGGAGAGCTTACATTTCTGTGAGGTCAATAAATACTTAACTTCCGCTCATGGCTATTCATCATTGAGCCTTTACATGAGCAGCCATTTTCTATGATGTTCACGGTAGATTTGAGTACGTAACCTATCCAGTTAATAAAAAATAAAAAAGTTCAATAGGCAAAGGAGACAGACAGTGATTTCTCTAGCATATTGGAATGTAATTAGGCTAAAGACATTTCTTAGTATAATATATTGTTGTAAGATTGTTTGGAAATCAATACAATTGTAATTCAGTGACATAGTCATGTCTGTCCCATTAAAATAATGCACTTACATGCCAAACAAGCAAATAGGTTTTTATCAACAATTAGCTGGTCTGTCGTCTGAGTTAAAGGGGATTTACCTGTGGAATCCAAGAAATGCCTAAATCACCAAAGCGCCGGAAACCAATCATTCAGTACGTTTCCTGGTGCTGAAATTAATTTGAGCTGGTGTTCTGTTTAGTTCATAGGTTTTCTTAATGCGTTAACGGAACCCTATTTTGGGATAGTTTTAAAACAACCTCTTGAAGAGAAGAAACATAACATAAAATACATATTCATCACCAACTGTTATGTTTAGGCTGCTTCAAAGAACTGGCAAAACAATAACTCCTGTCTGTACAAAAGCAAATACCAATCTTCAGAGCCGAGTCAGAGCGGGATAAACAGACATTGTTCCCTCAGCTTTGGAAAGATTTGGCTTCAAAGCCTCTCTTTTGTAGAAAGTCAACCACTTCAAGTGATCCTGATTCACGCAGTTAAACAGGGCAGTGAAAGGCCTTTTGTCGAGTCTGGAAATACCAGATCTAAAAATGACCTTTACCATTCCCCCAAGGCTAAACTACATTCAACTGCACACAGCTAACCTTAATCATGACAGGTGTTGGGCAATGGATGGTAAGTGTTTGTATTAACTGCTAGATATTATGTCTGTTGTTCACTGCGTAGAACATTATGTTCTTCAATCCAATCTCAACATTAGGAACAGATTTATAATATAGTTAAACGAGTCTGTTCATCATTACACATCAACAAAAATCACATGAACTGTTCCTAAGCCAAAGGCAAGAATGTTTAAAATAATACTGTGAATTGTTATCAGTATGTCCGAATGTCTAACTCTGCAAGTATGGCACAATTTGCAAGCCGCTAAATGCAAACACTAGGTTTAAAAGCCTAGTATATTTCATGTGGGTTAGTTATTTCTTTGTTGTGCCAGGTGAATGAGGAGGGAGAGCAATCAAACTTCATTCATCTAAGTGCTATCACAGCTGTAATCTGTCCAGTAGTTTTTTCCTATAGCTTGTCATTTTAGGTTCTTACAGCATTGTGTTTTTTTAAACTTATGTTGTAAGATTTGTAATAAAGAGACTTGAGTGTTGCATAGAGGAACAAGAAGCAACACAGAGTAAGGGCTGTGTTTGGGATTTAGTCTACTCTAACATGATCCACAGGGTGGCGACTTGCCAAGTTGTTCCAATTTGTCATGAGCCTATACACTGTGGGATGCATTTTCAATTTGAGGTGCAGCTTGAGTGAGAGCAGAGGCACACCAATACCAGGAGGAATGCATAAAATAATCAATGGTATCTTCTGCAATGTATGCAAAAGAATCCAACCCTGTATCCAACCCAAATAAATATTCACACTCTAGTGTGTACATGTGGTTATTCATCAGATAAAACATGGCCATTACCTGGTATATTAACTAATATGAGTGGAATTTATTGTTGTTTGTTATACTCTGTACAACCTCTGAGAAAATAATTCTCAATTGCCTCCACTGTTGCCATGGATATTCCCCCCTGCAATTACATAAAAAAAATCCTATGCATGGCAGGCATTAAATCTGCATTAACACAGGAACTATCAGAGTGACAACATGTACAGTATAAATGTAATGTTTCTGTAGCACTAGCAGCTCACACAGAAAGTGAGAGCTTAAATAACTAACGGCAGCAAAAAGCCACTGACCTGTATAATCAAAAAATCAGCATGAAGCGGCATGCAGGGAGAGAATGCAGCAGTCTATTTCAAGGTTATTGATGCCATCTTTTCATGACCTCATTTTTAATTCAGGGAGCAGAGCTCTGACAGCTAATCTTGGGAAACGGTTTAAATAAATATCATTAAAGCTTTCCCAGCTGGAGCTTTAGACCTTGGGTTGGACGTTAAATATAGATTGTCCCCTTTAAGCTAATGCACAGTAGAATGGCTGCAATGAGCAACTTTCCAAATGACAAGTACCTCACAATGAACAGAACAAAAGATAACCTATGTTCTCTACTGCCTGCTGCTCAACACCATAAATACAGTCATTATTTTGATCTCTATCATTGAAAATAATTTCTCCAAGGCAACCGTTTCAGATGACTTCCATTAAAGAGGTAAATGGATAATGTGGATCATTTCAAATTGCAGTCAGGGCTTGGGGACATTCAAAGTCCCAAACAAAAGACCAAGATCAGCACGTTCAGTTAATATAGTGCAATTACAACCAAATGTTTCCACTACTCCTGACTTGGGGGGGGGGGGGATAAATCAAAAGACGTTAGGATAAATGTTGCATGCTCTAGTTTAAATTACTTATTGTGTTCTCAATGCTGAGTAATCATTAAGTGAAAACAACGACGCCACCAGAGACCAAACACATCCTTCACCAAACCGACACACAGGGTCATTTATCATATACTTCCAAGGGAGAGAGAATAGCTTTGTTTCCTGAGCTAATACCATGAAGTTAATTGCCCTCCTAGCTGCTGGAATAGTGAGCCTCAGCTAAAATTCTCCTCCCCTGGCCTGTTAGGGTTCAGCTGAGATTTCCCGCTCTCTTTCTGACAGGGTGATATTCACTGCAGTGGGGATATTTTGGGGATGTATTGATTCAGCACAATTTCTCAGCTTTCTGTGGCGGTATTGAGAAAGGCCAGCGCAGCAGTCACACCTCACTGGTCCCCCCCAACCCCCTGTGCTGACACTGTCTATACCAGTCCTCCTACTCATGCAGGGCTAGGAAAGGGCTTTAAAAAGGCAGAGCAAATACAGTCCCTTCTGGCTGCACAGGAAGTTTAATTAAGCTGCAGTGCTATTTGGTATAATCTAACTGCTCAACCATATTCAAGTATCCCATTTTGTATGAACTTGTTCATAGAGCATAGATAAACCTACACATATTGACTGAGCAATTCAGGCTGACTGTTTGTCATTTGCCTAGATCTACACACATACTCACTATATGCATTCACAATATTGCTCTGCATGCCCTCTTTTGACACGTAATCTGTGTGTGTGTGCATAATATCCTCAGGCTCCACCAGGATCATATCCGTTTGCTGTTTGCTTTGGTTCGGACCCTCTCAATAAAAAAGGCTGGTTGGAGAGAGAGAAGTGTGAATGGTTTGGTGAATATAGCTATGCTCTGTGTTAGTATGCATGGAGCAGCAGTGTGTGAGAGAGTCTGTGGACATGGCTAAAGACATCATGTCAGGAATAGCAAGGAAGCCTTACTTCCCTAAGCAGGGTTTATATACACCTGATACTGGGGCTGAGTGTAGCGCTCCTCTTCCTCCACTGCATTAGGAAAATGGGACAGGGCTTTGTTAATAACTCACCTCTCGTAGTGTCTTCGTGTGCATGTGGCGGCACTTGTGCTCCCTGGGTTTCCACCCAGCTCATCATATACATTTTTCCACTGTCTGCGAACTGTGATCTGAGAGAGAAAATGATTTTAATTATCCTGTATATAACTATGTGATAGCATCTTTATAGATAGTATTAAACACTCACACTAGGAAAATGACGAACAAAGTGATTAAGTGTGCCACAGAGACCATAAAGAACTGTGTCTTTTAAGGCCAGATTGGCTGGGCACCAATTGGTGTATGACACTGAAATAAAATACATCAAATCACCATTATTTGATGCAAAACCATCTCCATAACATGCCACCAGCTGTAGCTGGCTACTGCAGTCTCTACCTCAGCAGGGGCAAAACAGGGAAAAGTACAGTACAGTGGTAGAGATGCATAAAATGCCTCCCGAGTGGCGCTGTGGTCTAAGGTACTGCATCGCAGTGCTAGCTGTGCCACTAGAGATTCTGGGTTCGAGCCCAGGCTCTGTCGCAACTGGTTGCGATCGAGGGAGATCCATGGGGTGACGCACAATTGGCCCAGCGTCGTCCGAGTTAGGGGAGGGTTCGGCTGGCAGGGGTGTCCTTGTCCCATTGCGCACTAGCGACTCCTATGGCGCCCAGGGCACGCTGACGTTTTTATAATGCACACAGAAAACTTTCTTGAGGCAAGCTGAAGTCGGTAGCCAAAGTCTACACCCCATTGTTGGTGATTGGTCAACAGTAGGGATTCTTCAATGAAGTGTTTGTTGTAATTCAACAGGAGACAAAATTGTTTATGTCCATTTTTTCACTTGAGAAATACCAAACCAAACACATTGGTTAGATGTAAAATTGCTCTACTAAGATCACCTCAGCAAAAACATCAACATTGTTTGAGTAATCTTAGATTAATTCGGACTATTTTAATTCTGACTAAGGTGTCTCAAGATGGACAAATATCTATTGCTGCTATTTTCACATTTTCAGGGCAAACTTTTAAAGGAGTATGTGAGCACACTCATTTGTTCAAACCGAAGCATGCAGAAGACTTATTATACCATTAAATACATACTGTGACTACATAAACCAACCACATGGCTTCCTGCTCACAAAGCAAGCATGAAAGTGATAATCAGCTGTAGATAAAAAGCCTTCAAAGGAAACACATCCCGATTACATGACAAGTTTCCTGTTTGGTGGCTCGTCTCTCTGTATGACTATATGTGACTAACGAACTAACCAATATTCACAATGCATTTACTCTTCACATCAAATCAAATCAAATTTTATTTGTCACATACACATGGTTAGCAGATGTTAATGCGAGTGTAGCGAAATGCTTGGAAGATATATAAGAATTTTGGAAACACTTCCCAAATTAGTACTGAACAAATGTGAGGTAGGCTGCCAAGGGAAAGGCCCTGTTCTGCTGTCTCACTGTATATAAGGGACAGCTTGATTTTAGAGCCTCAACATGGTGAAAAAATGACAGACTTCACAAATGTCCCTGAAATGGAAGGGTAACGTGTTTTCCACTTAGAGGGGGTTTAAAACAAAGGTATCATTTTGCAAAATGTGGGCCTGACCAAGATTGTGAAGTATGGCGCAGGACATATGTAAACACTTACCAACTCATATCCTCCGAGTTTCTGAGCAGCTTGAAACATAGTCCAAAGGTTAACTGTTAGAGGGACAACAAACAGGGAGATCAATGGTATTCAGTCAGATCAACAAATGCAAATATACTGTCACATACACTGCATTCAGAAAGTTTTAGACATTATTACAAATGTACAGTACAAGTCAAAAGTTTGGACACATATACTCATTCAAGGGTTTTTCTTTATTTTAATATTTTCTAAAACTATGAAATCACACATATGAAATCATGTAGTAACCAAAAAAGTGTTAAACAAATCAAAATATATTTTATAATTGAGATTCTTCAAGTATCCACCCTTTGCTTTGATGACAGCTTTGAACACTCTTGGCATCCTCTCAACCAGCTTCATGAGTTAGTATATTATTTAACCATTATTTAACTAGTCAAGTCAGTTAAGAACAAATTCTTATTTACAATGACAGCCCATTTGTAAAGCCCCCCCGGCCAAACACTCTGCTAACCCGGACGACACTGGGTCAATTGTGGGACTCCCGATCATGGCCGGTTGTAATACAGCCCGGGATCGAACCTGGGTCTGTAGTGACACCTCTGAGATGCAGTGCCTTAGACCCCTGTGCTCACCTGGAATACATTTCAATTAACAGGTGTGGCTTGTTAAAAGTTAATTTGTGGAATTCCTTTCCTTCTAAATGCGTTTGAACCAATCCATTGTGTTGTGACAAGGTAGAGGTGGGATACAGAAGATAGCCCTATTTGGTAAAAGACCATGTCCATACTATGGCAAAAACAGCTCAAATAAGCAAAGAGAAATGACAGTCCATCATTACTTGACATGAAGGTCAGTCAATACACAAAATTTCAAGTGCAGTCGCAAAAAACATGAAGTGCTATGATGAAACTGGCTCTCATGAGGACCGCCACAGTAAAGGAAGACCCAGAGTTACCTCTGCTGCAGAGGATCAGTTCAGTTAGAGTTAAGCGTGTCCGCCCTCGTCTCCTGTCTCTCAGGGAAGGCCCTGGATTGAGCCAACGCTGTATGGGAGGAAGGAGGAGCGAGGCTGGACCAATTCGAGGATTTCACCCGCCGCTACAGGGCATTTTTCGAATGTTTCGTACACCTGAGAAAGGAGATGAGGAGCGCACAGGAGTTTGCATTGGGCTTCCGGACCCTGGCCGCCAGCGCGGGGTGGAACGACAGGGCCCTGATCGATCACTACCGTTGTAGTTTACCTGAGAACGTCCGTCGGGAGTTGGCCTGTAGGGACACAACTCTGACCTCCGACCAGCTGGTTGACATGTCCATAAGGTTGAATAACCTGCTGGCTACCCGTGGACGTCCATATCGGGGTCTGTCGATTCCATCCCCCAACACCACCGCTCCAACGCGTATGGAGCTGGGAGGTGCTGCACTTAGGGCGACCGGAGGAGGGGCCGATCCATGCACCATCTGTGGCTGCAGAGGGCACATTGCTCAAGTTTATTTTTTGTGAAGAAGAAGGATGGAGGTCTGTGCCTGTGTATTGACTATCGAGGCATCAACCAAATCACTATAAGATACAGTTACCTGCTGCCTCTCATCGCTAGTGTGATCGAGTCAATGCACGGGGCGCGCTTCTTCACAAAATTGGACCTCAGGAGCGCTTACAACCTGGTGCGTATCCGGGAGGGGACCGAGTGGAAGACGGCATTTAGTACCACATCAGGGCACTATGAGTACCTCGTCATGCCGTACGGGTTGATGAATGCTCCATCAGTCTTCCAGGCCTTTGTTGACAAGATTTTCCGGGACCTGCACGGGCAGGGTGTAGTGGTGTATATTGACGACATTCTGATATACTCCACTACATGCGCCGAGCATGTGTCCTTGGTGCGCAAGGTGCTTGGTCGACTGTTGGAGCATGACCTGTACGTCAAGGCTGAGAAATGCCTGTTTTTTCAACAGTCCGTCTCTTTCCTAGGTTACCGCATTTCCACTTCAGGGATGGAGATGGAGAGTGATCGCATTTCAGCCGTGCGTAATTGGCCGACTCCCACCACGGTAAAGGAGGTGCAGAGCTTTTTAGGGTTTGCCAACTACTACCGGAGTTTTATCCGGGGTTTTGGTCAGGTAGCGGCTCCCATTACCTCACTGCTAAAGGGGGGACCGTTTGCAGTGGTCGGCTGGGGCGAACAGGGCTTTTGGTCACCTGAAGGCTCTGTTTACCTCGGCTGGCTCATCCGGATTCCTCTTTGGCAATCATAGTGGAGGTGGACGCGTCCGAGGCCGGGATAGGAGCCGTGCTCTCTCAGCGCTCGGGTACGCCATCAAAGCTCCACCCCTGTGCCTTCTTTTTGAAGAAGCTCAGCCCGGCGGAGCGAAACTATGACGTGGGGGACCGGGAGCTGTTGGCTGTTGTCAAGACCTTGAAGGCGTGGAGACATTAGCTTGGTGGGGCTAAACACCCTTTTCTAATCTGGACTGACCACCGCAATCTGGAGTACATCCAGGCGGCGAGGAGACTGAACCCTCACCAGGCAAGGTGGGCCATGTTCTTCACCCGTTTTGTCTTCACCCTGTCCTACAGCCCAGGTTCCCAGAACACTAAGGCAGAGGCACTGTCACGGATGTATGACACAGAAGAGCGGCCCATGGATCCCACTCCCATACTTCCGGCCTCTTGCCTGGTGGCACCGGTGGTGTGGGAGACATCGAGCGGGCGTTACGTAGAGAGCCCACTCCCCCTCAATGTCCAGCTGGGCGTCTGAACGTTTCGTCTGCTGTCCGCGACTGTTTGATCTATTGTGCCCATACGTCATCCTCATCTGGTCATCCGGGCATCGGTCGGACAGTGCGCTGTCTTAGTGGGAAGGACTGGTGTTACACTTTAGCTATGGACGTGAGGGTTTATGTCTCCTACTGCTCGGTGTGCACCCAGTGCAAGGCCCCAAGGCATTTGCGCAGAGGGAAGTTACAACCCTACCCGTTCCACAACAGCCGTGGTCGCACTTGTCGGTGGATTTCCTAATGGATCTTCCTCCATCACAGGGTAACAACACGATCCTGGTCGTTGTGGATCGGTTTTCTAAGTCCTGTCGTCTCCTCCCTTTGCCCGGCCCTACAGACTGCGGAGGCCCTGTTTACACACTTCTTCCGGCACTACGGGGTGCCTGAGGACATAGTATCTCATCGAGGTCCCCAGTTCATGTCAAGGGTCTGGAGGGCGTTCATGGAACGTCTGGGGGTCTCGGTCAGCCTTACCTTGGGTTTTCACCCCAAGAGTAACGGGCAGGTGGAGAGAGTGAACCAGGATGTGGGTAGCTTTCTGCAGTCCTGGCCAGGGGAGGGCGGCGCTCGTGCCCTGGGAAAAGATGGCCCAGAACTCGCTCCGCCACTCCTCCACTAACCTCTCCCCCCTCCAGTGCATCCTGGGGTACCAGCCAGTCCTGGCGCCTTGGCATCAGAGTCAGATCGATGCTCCTGTGGTGGACGACTGGTTTAGGCTCGTTGAGGAGACATGGGTCGCCGCTCATGTGCACCTTCAGCGGGCCGTGAGGCGCCAGAAAGCCAAGGCAGATCGCCACCGCAGTGAGGCCCCGGTGGACCGGGTCTGGCTCTGGACACGAAACCTGCCCCTCCACCTGCCCTGCCGGAAGCTGGGCCCGCGGTTTGTGGGGCCATTTAAAGTCCTGAGGAGACTGAACGAGGTATGTTACAGGTTACAGCTTCCCCCCGAGTATCGTATTAACCCCTCGTTCCATATGTCTCTCCTCAGGCCGGTGGTAGCTGCTCCACTCCAGGAGTCTGAGATGTGGGAGATTCCTCCGCCCCCTCTGTACATCGAGGGGCCCCCGGCGTATGCAGTTCGATCAATATGGGATTCGAGGCGTCAGGTGAGGGGCCTTCAGTACCTCGTGGAGTGGGAGGGGTACGGTCCGTAGGAGAGATGCTGGGTGCCGGTGGAAGACATATTGGAATCCTCGATGCTGCGGGAGTTCCACCGTCTCCGTCGGGATCGCCCTACGCCTTGTCCTCAGGGTCATCCCCGAGGTCGGTGCACTGCTGGAGCCACGCGTCAAGGGGGGCTACTGTCACAACTTCAGCTGAAGTCGGTCCCTCTCCTTGTTCAGGCGGAGTTCGGCGGTCGATGTCACCGGCTTTCTAGTCATCGCTAATCCACTTTTCATTTTCCATTTGTTTTGTCTTTGTTTTCTACACACCTGGTTTCTATTCCCCAATTACATGTTCATTATTTAACCCTCTGTTTCCCCCATGTTGGTGTGCGTGTTTGTTTATTATGTTCAGGTTGTATTTTTTATTTATTTTTATTTCACCTTTATTTAACCAGGTAGGCTCGTTGAGAACAAGTTCTCATTTACAACTGCGACCTGTCCAAGATAAAGCATAGCAGTGTGAACAGACAGCAACACAGAGTTACACATGGAGTAAACAATAAACAAGTCAATAACGCAGTAGAAAAAAAGAAAAGAGAAAGAAAAAGGAGTCTATATACATTGTGTGCAAAAGGCATGAGGAGGTAGGCGAATAATGACAATTTAGCAGATTAACACAGGAGTGATAAATTATCAGATGGTCATGTGCAGGTAGAGATACTGGTGTGCAAAAGAGCATAAAATTAAATAAATAAAAACAGTATGAGGATGAGGTAGGTAAATTGGGTGGGCTTTTTACCGATGGACTATGTACATGTCATGTTTTATCATTGGTTATCATGTCTTGTCTCTGTGCTTCCCTTCTATTCGTTTCCCTCTGCTGGTCTTATTAGGTTCTTTCCCTCTTTCTATCCCTCTCTTCCCCTCCCTCTCTCCCTCTCTCGCTCTCTCTCTATCGTTCCGTTCCTGCTCCCAGCTGTTCCTCATTCTCCCAACTACCTCATTTACTCTTTTCACACCTGTCCCCTATTTTTGCCCTCTGATTAGAGCCCTATTTCTCCCCTTGTTTTCCGCTTCTGTCCTTGTCGGATCCTTGTATGATGTTCGCAGTTCTGTGTCCTTGTCTCGCCCTGTCGTGTTTTACCGTCTTCAGATGCTGCGTGTGAGCAGGTGTCTAGGTCAGCTACGGCCGGTGCCTTCCCGAAGCAACCTGCAGTCTATGCTCGAGTCTCCAGTCAGTCCTTTCTACTGACGAGTGGATTTCAGTTTTCCTGTTTTGTTTTCACCTTGATAATTTCCAGGATTATCACTTTTGTCAAATACTGGAATAAAGACTCTGTTTCGTTAAGTCGCTTTTGGGTCCTCATTCACCTGCATAACAGAAGGATCCGACCAAGAATGGATCCAGCGACTACGGATTCTCGCAACACTGCCGTCGAGATCCAGGGAGCTATGCTCGGCAGACACGAGCAGGAATTGTCTGCTGCTCGTCATGCCGTTGAGACCCTGGCCGGCCAGGTTTCCGACCTCTCAGGACAGTTTCGGAGTCTTCGTCTCGTGCCACCAGCTACTTCCTGGTCTTCCGAGTCTCCGGAACCTAGGGTTAATAACCCGCCATGTTACTCTGGGCAGCCCACTGAGTGCCGCTCCTTTCTCACCCAGTGTGATATTGTGTTCTCTCTCCAACCCAACACATACTCTGGAGAGAGAGCTCGGATTGCTTACGTCATTTCACTCCTCTTACTGGTCGGGCTCGGGAGTGGGGCACAGCTATCTGGGAGGCAAGAGCTGAGTGTTCTAACAATTATCTGAACTTTAAAGAGGAGATGATACGGGTTTTTGATCGTTCAGTTTTTGGTAAGGAGGCTTCCAGGGCCCTGGCTTCTCTATGTCAAGGTGATCGATCCATAACGGATTACTCTATAGAGTTTCGCACTCTTGCTGCCTCCAGTGACTGGAACGAGCCGGCGTTGCTCGCTCGTTTTCTGGAGGGACTCCACGCTGAGGTTAAAGATGAGATTCTCTCCCGGGAGGTTCCTTCCAGCGTGGACTCTTTGATTGCACTCGCCATCCGCATAGAACGACGGGTAGATCTTCGTCACCGAGCTCGTGGAAGAGAGCTCGCGTTAACGGTGTTCCCCCTCTCCGCATCTCAACCATCGCCTCCCTCCGGCTCTGAGACTGAGCCCATGCAGCTGGGAGGTATTCGCATCTCGACTAAGGAGAGGGAACGGAGGATCACCAACCGCCTTTGCCTCTATTGCGGTTCTGCTGGACATTTTGTCAGTTCATGTCCAGTAAAAGGCCAGAGCTCATCAGTAAGCGGAGGGCTACTGGTGAGCGCTACTACTCAGGTCTCTCCATCTAGATCCTGTACTACCTTGTCGGTCCATTTACGCTGGACCGGTTCGGCTGCTTCCTGCAGTGCCTTGATAGACTCTGGGGCTGAGGGTTGTTTTATGGACGAAGCATGGGCTCGGAAACATGACATTCCTCTCAGACAGTTAGGGAAGCCCACGCCCATGTTCGCCTTAGATGGTAGTCTTCTCCCCAGTATCAGATGTGAGACACTACCTTTAACCCTCACAGTATCTGGTAACCACAGTGAGACCATTTCTTTTTTGATTTTTCGTTCACCTTTTACACCTGTTGTTTTGGGTCATCCCTGGCTAGTATGTCATAATCCTTCTATTAATTGGTCTAGTAATTCTATCCTATCCTGGAACGTTTCTTGTCATGTGAAGTGTTTAATGTCTGCTATCCCTCCTGTTTCTTCTGTCCCCTCTTCTCAGGAGGAACCTGGTGATTTGACAGGAGTGCCGGAGGAATATCATGATCTGCGCACGGTCTTCAGTCGGTCCAGAGCCAACTCCCTTCCTCCACACCGGTCGTATGATTGTAGTATTGATCTCCTTCCGGGGACCACTCCCCCTCGGGGTAGACTATACTCTCTGTCGGCTCCCGAACGTAAGGCTCTCGAGGATTATTTGTCTGTTTCTCTCGACGCCGGTACCGTGGTGCCTTCTTCCTCTCCCGCCGGAGCGGGGTTTTTTTGTTAAGAAGAAGGACGGTACTCTGCGCCCCTGCGTGGATTATCGAGGGCTGAATGACATAACGGTTAAGAATCGTTATCCGCTTCCCCTTATGTCGTCAGCCTTCGAAATTCTGCAGGGAGCCAGGTTCTTTACTAAGTTGGACCTTCGTAACGCTTACCATCTCGTGCGCATCAGAGAGGGGGACGAGTGGAAAACGGCGTTTAACACTCCGTTAGGGCATTTTGAGTACCGGGTTCTGCCGTTCGGTCTCGCTAATGCTCCAGCTGTTTTTCAGGCATTAGTTAATGATGTACTGAGAGACATGCTGAACATCTTTGTTTTTGTCTACCTTGACGATATCCTGATTTTTTCACCGTCACTTGAGATTCATGTTCAGCACGTTCGACGTGTACTCCAACGCCTTTTAGAGAATTGTCTCTACGTGAAGGCTGAGAAGTGCGCCTTTCATGTCTCCTCTGTCACATTTCTCGGTTATGTTATTTCCGCTGAAGGCATTCAGATGGATCCCGCTAAGGTCCAGGCTGTCAGTGATTGGCCCGTTCCAAGGTCACGTGTCGAGTTGCAGCGCTTTCTAGGTTTCGCTAATTTCTATCGGCGTTTCATTCGTAATTTCGGTCAAGTTGCTGCCCCTCTCACAGCTCTTACTTCTGTCAAGACGTGCTTTAAGTGGTCCGGTTCCGCCCAGGGAGCTTTTGATCTCCTCAAGAAGCGTTTTACATCCGCTCCTATCCTTGTTACTCCTGACGTCACTAAACAATTCATTGTCGAAGTTGACGCTTCAGAGGTGGGCGTGGGAGCCATTCTATCTCAGCGCTTCCAGTCTGACGATAAGGTCCATCCTTGCGCTTATTTTTCTCATCGCCTGTCGCCATCGGAACGCAACTATGATGTGGGTAACCGCGAACTGCTCGCCATCCGCTTAGCCCTAGGCGAATGGCGACAGTGGTTGGAGGGGGCGACCGTTCCTTTTGTCGTTTGGACTGACCATAAGAACCTTGAGTACATCCGTTCTGCCAAACGACTTAATGCACGTCAAGCTCGTTGGGCGTTGTTTTTCGGTCGTTTCGAGTTCGTGATTTCTTATCGCCCGGGTAATAAGAACACCAAGCCTGATGCCTTATCCCGTCTCTTTAGTTCTTCTGTGGCTTCTACCGACCCCGAGGGGATTCTTCCTGATGGGCGTGTTGTCGGGTTGACTGTCTGGGGAATTGAGAGACAGGTTAAGCAAGCACTCACTCACACTGCGTCGCCGCGCGCTTGTCCTAGTAACCTTCTTTTCGTTCCTGTTTCTACTCGTCTGGCTGTTCTTCAGTGGGCTCACTCTGCCAAGTTAGCTGGCCACCCCGGCGTTCGGGGTACGCTTGCTTCTATTCGCCAGCGGTTTTGGTGGCCTACTCAGGAGCGTGACACGCGCCGTTTCGTGGCTGCTTGTTCGGACTGCGCGCAGACTAAGTCAGGTAACTCTCCTCCTGCCGGTCGTCTCAGACCGCTTCCCATTCCTTCTCGACCATGGTCTCACATCGCCTTAGACTTCATTACCGGTCTGCCTTCGTCTGCGGGGAAGACTGTGATTCTTACGGTTGTCGATAGGTTCTCTAAGGCGGCACATTTCATTCCCCTCGCTAAGCTTCCTTCCGCTAAGGAGACGGCACAAATCATCATTGAGAATGTGTTCAGAATTCATGGCCTCCCGTTAGACGCCGTTTCAGACAGAGGTCCGCAATTCACGTCACAGTTTTGGAGGGAGTTCTGTCGTTTGATTGGTGCTTCCGTCAGTCTCTCTTCCGGTTTTCATCCCCAGTCTAACGGTCAAGCAGAAAGGGCCAATCAGACGATTGGTCGCATATTACGCAGCCTTTCTTTTAGAAACCCTGCGTCTTGGGCAGAACAGCTCCCCTGGGCAGAATACGCTCACAACTCGCTTCCTTCGTCTGCTACCGGGCTATCTCCGTTTCAGAGTAGTCTGGGGTACCAGCCTCCTCTGTTCTCGTCCCAGCTCGCCGAGTCCAGCGTTCCCTCCGCTCAGGCGTTTGTCCAACGTTGTGAGCGCACCTGGAGGAGGGTCAGGTCTGCACTTTGCCGTTACAGGGCGCAGACTGTGAGAGCCGCCAATAAACGTAGGATTAAGAGTCCTAGGTATTGTCGCGGCCAGAGAGTGTGGCTTTCCACTCGTAACCTTCCCCTTACGACAGCTTCTCGCAAGTTGACTCCGCGGTTCATTGGTCCGTTCCGTGTCTCCCAGGTCGTCAATCCTGTCGCTGTGCGACTGCTTCTTCCGCGACATCTTCGTCGCGTCCACCCTGTCTTCCATGTCTCCTGTGTCAAGCCCTTTCTTCGCGCCCCCGTTCGTCTTCCCTCCCCCCGTCCTTGTCGAGGGCGCACCTATTTACAAGGTACGGAAGATCATGGACATGCGTTCTCGGGGACGTGGTCACCAGTACTTAGTGGATTGGGAGGGTTACGGTCCTGAGGAGAGGAGTTGGGTTCCATCTCGGGACGTGCTGGACCGTTCGTTGATTGATGATTTCCTCCGTTGCCGCCAGGGTTCCTCCTCGAGTGCGCCAGGAGGCGCTCGGTGAGTGGGGGGGTACTGTCATGTTTTATCATTGGTTATCATGTCTTGTCTCTGTGCTTCCCTTCTATTCGTTTCCCTCTGCTGGTCTTATTAGGTTCTTTCCCTCTTTCTATCCCTCTCTTCCCCTCCCTCTCTCCCTCTCTCGCTCTCTCTCTATCGTTCCGTTCCTGCTCCCAGCTGTTCCTCATTCTCCCAACTACCTCATTTACTCTTTTCACACCTGTCCCCTATTTTTGCCCTCTGATTAGAGCCCTATTTCTCCCCTTGTTTTCCGCTTCTGTCCTTGTCGGATCCTTGTATGATGTTCGCAGTTCTGTGTCCTTGTCTCGCCCTGTCGTGTTTTACCGTCTTCAGATGCTGCGTGTGAGCAGGTGTCTAGGTCAGCTACGGCCGGTGCCTTCCCGAAGCAACCTGCAGTCTATGCTCGAGTCTCCAGTCAGTCCTTTCTACTGACGAGTGGATTTCAGTTTTCCTGTTTTGTTTTCACCTTGATAATTTCCAGGATTATCACTTTTGTCAAATACTGGAATAAAGACTCTGTTTCGTTAAGTCGCTTTTGGGTCCTCATTCACCTGCATAACAGTACAGCTGCAGCGATCGGTTAGCTGCTCAGATAGCAGATGTTTAAAGTTGGTGAGGGAGATAAAAGTCTCCAACTCCAACGATTTTTGCAATTCGTTCCAGTCACAGGCAGCAGAGAACTGGAAGGAAAGGCGGCCAAATGGGGTGTTGGCTTTAGGGATGATCAGTGATACACCTGCTGAAGCGCGTGCTACGGGTGGGTGTTGCCATCGTGACCAGTGAACTGAGATAAGGCGGAGCTTTACCTAGCATGGACTTGTAGATGACCTGGAGCCAGTGGGTCTGGCGACGAATATGAAGCGAGGGCCAGCCGACTAGAGCATACAGGTCGCAGTGGTGGGTGGTATAAGGTGCTTTAGTAACAAAGCGGATGGCACTGTGATAAACTGCATCCAGTTTGCTGAGTAGAGTATTGGAAGCCATTTTGTAGATGACATCGCCGAAGTCGAGGATCGGTAGGATAGTCAGTTTTACTAGGGTAAGTTTGGAGGCGTGAGTGAAGGAGGCTTTGTTGCGAAATAGAAAGCCGATTCTAAATTTGATTTTTGATTGGAGATATGAGTCTGGAAGGAGAGTTTACAGTCTAGCCAGACACCTAGGTACTTATAGATATCCACATATTCTAGGTCGGAACCATCCAGGGTGGTGATGCTAGTCGGGGGTGCGGGTACAGGCAGCGAACGGTTGAAAAACATGCATTTGGTTTTACTAGCATTTAAGAGCAGTTGGAGGCCACGGAAGGAGTGTTGTATGGCATTGAAGCTTGTTTGGAGGTTATATAGCACAGTGTCCAAGGAAGAGCCAGAAGTATACAGAATGGTGTCGTCTGCGTAGAGGTGGATCAGGGAATCGTCCACAGCAAGAGCAACATCATTGATATACTGTATACAGAGAAAAGTGTCGGCGCGAGAATTGAACCCTGTGGCACCCCCTTTATGGCTGGTATTGTTTGCCGGGTTTGTTATTTTGCCTGTTACTTACGAGTGACCGGTATTTTCACACACCTTTAGTATTTGTTTTATACTGGTGCAGTTTGTGGAATAAACTACCTTGTACACTTATCTCTCCTCTCCTGCGCCTGATTCCATGCACCAGTTACCCACAGCCTGACAACTGTATATATAAAAAACGTATATATCACATTTACATATGTATTCAGTTCTTTGTGGAAGCACCTTTGGCAGCGATTACAGCCTCAAGTCTTCTTGGGTATGATGCTACTAGCTTGGCACGCCTGTATTTGGGGAGTTTCTCCCATTCCCTGCAGATCCTCTCAAGCTCTGTTAGGTTGGAATGGGGAGCGTCGCTGCACAGCTATTTTCAGGTCTCTCCAGAGATGTTTGATCGAGTTCAAGTCCGGGCTCTGGCTGGGCCACTCAAGGACATTCAGAGACTTGTCTACATTGTCTTGGCTGTGTGATTAGGGTTGTTGTCCTGTTGGAAGGTTAATCTTCGCACCAGTCTGAGGTCCTAAGCGCTCTGGAGCAGGTTTTCATTAAGAGTTTCTCTGTTCTTTGCTCCATTAATCTTTCCCTCGATCCTGACTAATCTCCCAGTCCCTGTCGCTGAAAAACATTCCCACCACATGATGCTGCCACCACCATGCTTCACCGTAGGGATGGTATTGGCCAGATGATGAGCGGTGTCTGGTTTCCTCCAGATGTGACACTTGGCATTCAGGCCAAAGTGTTCAATCTTGGTTTCATCAGACCAGAGAATCTTGTTTATCATGGTCTGAGAGTCCTATAGGTGTCTTTTGGCAAACTCCAAGTGGGCTGTCATGTGCCTTTTACTGAGGAGTGGCTTCCGTTTGGCCACTCTACCATAAATGCCTGCTTGTTGGAGTTCTACCATCTCCACAAAGGGACTCTGGAGCTCTGTCAAGTGACCATCGGGTTCTTGGTCACCTCTCTGACCAAGTCCCTTCTCCCCCTATTGCTTGGTTTGGCCGGCCGGCCAGCTCAAGGAAGAGTCTTGGTGGTTCCAAACTTCTTCCATTTAAGAATAATGGAGGCCGCTGTGTTCGTGGGGACCTTCAATGCTGCAGTAATATGTTGGTATCCTTCCCCAGATCTGTGCCTCAACACAATCCTGTCTCGGAGCTCTACGGACAATTCCTTCAACCTCATGGCTTGGTTTTTGCTTAATTGCATTTACCACAGGTGGACTACAATCAGGTTGTAGAAACATCTAAAGGATGATCAATGGAAACAGGATGCACCTGAGCTCCATTTCGAGTCTCATAGCAAGAAATACTTATGTAAATAAGGTATCTGTTTTTTATTTATAATACACTTGAAAAAAATCTAAACCTGTTTTGACTTTGTCATTGTGGAGTATTGTGTGAGATTGATGAGGATAAAAAAAAAACATTTTTAGAATAAGGCTGTCATGTAAAAGAATTTGGAAAAAGTGAAGGGGTCTGAATACTTTCCAAATGTACTGTAGCTACATAAACTACTGTAGATACAGCCTGACACCTAGCTAGCTCTGTAACACTTCAGCTGAAGGGGATTTGAATAAACACCATTATGAGCATCAAGTATTACTTGACATGTTAGCACTCGTTACCAATGTTGGCTCAAATGCCAATGCCATTTTGCATAGAATTTTACATGCACATATTCAATGACAGATGATATCACATGGATTAGAGCGGTTGTGTAGTATAGTGATTAGGCAGGTGATCAAATCCAACAAAGACCCTTTCAGATGAAACTTGAAATCATTCCATCTCTGACAGTATATTTCCCCACAAACAATGAACCCACTTTATTGTGCGATTTTCCAAACAATGACATTTGTATCTGCTTTCTGTAACATCATTGTAACATCATTTTTATATGAAGACCTATAAATAAGGAAGGTTCGCCTAGGGAGAAATCCATCAAAATTCAATCTTTGCGTACACAAAGGCTTGCATTTTTCAAAATGACATTTTCCTATCTCTGCATTTGACAGCATTGATTTTTCCTTTCTCCTCTTCCATGGCTGTTGTCAATGAACAGGCAGAATAACAAAGGAAGCTGGGTGGGTTCTATTTGAACTGCAGAATGGCATTGTGTTTTCAACTGGATAGCAGCTAAGGCCTATTAATGGGGTTGTTATGCATAGACTGTAATTACCACAATAGCAAGCAGAATTAGGAAGCACAGAACGGAGAAAGCAAACAAGAGAATACTTCTTTCTTAGATTACTTCCAGACTGTTTTTTCTCTAATTCACTCTATTCAACAGGGCAATTATCACAGAGATAAAGATGGCAAAACAGACTAAACACAATGTAGACTAAAACAGACAAGTTCAAACAGGTAAATAATAAACAAGGCAAAAATAACCTCTCTAAAGGCAACCTGAAATAATGTGCATCACCTCCCCCGCCCAACACATGAAAACCAATTCCCCAACTCCTCATTCTCCTATTTGCGACTAATGCAATTTAAAATGTGCAATGTGATGTCAAACTGTACCAACACTGACACACACTCCCAGCCCCCTCCGTGCACATTCAGAATGTGGTACCAACACTGACACACACTCCCAGCCCCCTCCGTGTACATTCAGAATGTGGTACCAACACTGACACACACTCCCAGCCCCCTCCGTGTACATTCAGAATGTGGTACCAACACTGACACACACTCCCAGCCCCCTCCGTGTACATTCAGAATGTGATACCAACACTGACACACACTCCCAGCCCCCTCCGTGTACATTCAGAATGTGATACCAACACTGACACACACTCCCAGCCCCCTCCGTGTACATTCAGAATGTGGTACCAACACTGACACACACTCCCAGCCCCCTCCGTGTACATTCAGAATGTGGTACCAACACTGGGAATAGCTGTTTGTTCAAGTGAATGGAATATAATGAAACCTCTTTTTGTCATGTGGCTTTTGTTCTTTTGAAGTTCATTTATCTTACACCCTGTGTAGCGAGCAGGCACACTGCTAAAGCTAAATAGAAGGCAAAGAAGACCCAAAGAAGCTTCCTTTTTAGTGGAACAGATAACAAACTTTGTGCTGGAGCTATATCATTGCCCTGTGTAGAATATGCCATTAAAATAAAGTGGATAGATTGACTGATTCACGTACAGTATTTCACCTGTATCTGCACTGCTCTGTCTGCCCTACATTGTGCTTTAGAGGAAGTGGAATTGGTAGCTCGGTGTGCATTTCAGAGCCAATGGTTTAGAGAAGAATATGTCATTAAATGGCTTCTGTTAACAATCACGCAAAGCATGTAGGAGGCACATTGAAAGAGGACAAGAATACATGTGTATTACCGTTCGACAATCCAGTGCTTTAAAACAGTTGTTTTCTTAATTATAGACCACTCATAAAAGCAAATCCAAAAACACAATTTCCATAACAGCTAAGTTTTGCTTTGATACTTGAGGCTATTGCAGTGACTGAAAGGAATCATGAAAGCTGATTGCGTCTGAGCATATTTTGTAGTAGTTCTATTTTTTTAAACAGTCAAGTTGCCAAGGACAAGTTTACATTGCATTATTGGAAGCTTTAATGAGAAGAGTCTTGCTTGGTTTGTAAATTCAGAACATGTACTGTATGTAAAACAGTTGGCGTTATGCTTCGATTCAAACTATGCTATGCTGTAAACTCAGTAACTACAATATGCATGCATACTGAGTCACTATCATATCATCTCAACCACATTGGCCAACTTAAGAACAGCCTCTTTGGTGTGAAGATGACGTCTCTTTCCAAATATCTATATGAAGTTTAATCGTGAACCACAGCTTACATTTGTATAGAGAGACTAACATGTAAAACAGCTCACATCTTTTTGTATAGAGTGAATTACACCACAATGACGCATGGCTGTTCCGAGAAATAATATTGAATGACGGTTCTTGTATGGTTCTCTATATAAGACATAATCTTCCCTAGCATGTGAGACCTCATTGTTGTGAAGTGAAACATTCGACCTACATAAGAAGCGTTTGATCTGAGTGAGATGTGTTTCCCATGCATGCGACACTCTGACAGTGTGAGAAGAAGCGTTATGGACCCACATATGATGCTTTTTACAGGACCTGGTGTGTGAAGATTATATATCCTATATTCAAAGCTTATATGAATATAAAAGGAAGATATTTCACTCACTCTGCTTAAATCCCAGGAAGGGGATCCTATCGATAGGTGTGTCCCTGTCTTTCATGTACTTGTATAGGGCTACTAGGAAGGCCTGCTCGTCTGCACGACTCTCCTTTGATGATTCTTCGTCCTCTTCTTTCTCCTCCTTCTTCTCCCTCTCCACCTTCTCCTCCACAGATGCCTGTTTACAGATCCTGGGTTTGGCCATTGTGCCTCTGGTGGGAACCGTCAACTTGCAGTTAGGTTTTATCTGTAGGAAATATAAGAGTGTGAGTTGAAGGGTTAACATCCAACAGGAAGTGGGGGCTATTTAACGAATGCATGATTCTGTCAAAAGTATTATCATATCACTCCATATAAATCGCAACCTTTACATTTTTTATTAAACCAAACTCACATAAAGTTAAGTGAATGGCGAAGGCACACAAAGATGGAGGAATTCAGATATGATCTCATGTTTTAAACTGCGGCTAGTGACATGGTTCAATGTGCAAATAAACCAGCATAATCTTTTTTTTTTTTTTGCAGTCTGGGAACTAGAATTGGGATCAAGTTTACTGTGCTAATGCAGATACAAAAAAATGAGTAATGGCGAGCAGAACTGAACTTAGCAAAATAGGTATTTGTGGTAAGGACATGGGGGCCATCATCTTTATGCATGTCTGCTATTAAATCAAATGTTACGTGAGTAGTGTACCTTGGTGTGAGACTTGTTCTCTGGGGTGCTGGGTTCTTGGGGTCCCTGAGGCCCCTGACTGTGGCCCTGGGAGTCCCTTCGCTGGGACACTGACAGTTTCTTCTTCCGTGGCCGACCCTTCAGGTTAGGGGCTGAGAGTATGGGGACAAACCATGTGCTGGTTAGTATTCCTAGTGACAATGTTTCTGGGGAAAGAAAGACACAACCACACACAGGGCCTAGGGAAGGAAGATAAGCAAGCTAATTCTGAATTATTTGTATAATAAGCATTTAGCAAATAAACATTTCCATTCTAGGTTTCAGGAGTGTAGCATAAAAACTATGTAAACATCTGAATAACAATTCCAATCCTCTAAAGTTAAATCCATGAGAACATTAGGTGATGTAATCACTGATCTAATCATTATTTCCATTCTTAGTTCCCTTGTAACTCGCTGATTTGAGACCTTCAATATTGTCAGTTATAAAACACATAAACCTGTCTGATTGGAGTCCTTTGTTAGAGGTATGCAGATAATTCCACAGTACACAAAGTATTTTCAAACCTCCAGTGTCTTTCTACGGTCACATTTTATGTCAACCACCAACTGTATTGTAACATCTTGGCAGACTGCCTTCCACTGTAACAATAACAATGATAAACTAAAAGGAGAGAGGAGGCACTCGATTTGAGCCAGGTTAAGTCAAGTCGTTCAGAGCGACATTCCGTGTGCAATGACAATTAAATTACGTCCAAGGTTAGAGGCAGCCAGGGGAATCATTTTTTGCAGAATCAAATTCTCATCATGGTTTGAAGAAAAAAAATGTTTAAAAAAACAAACCCCAATGAAATCAAGGAGGAAGTAATTACAGTTGGTGAACGCTATTGTGACTCAATGACCTTTCACTTCACATTCTTTCCAAAACAGGCAGGGAAAAAGGCAAGGAAAATTACACCATGTTCTGTAATCAGCTTGGCAACTGCAAGTTTTCACAATACTTGGCCTGATTGTAATACAGGACAGTGCACTGTATTTTCTTTTTCTTTTCCCTTTCTTTCTTTCTTTCTTTCTATCTTTCTATCTTTCTTTCTTTCTTTCTCCCTCTATAAAGTTGAAGTCTTACAATACCCTGAAGTCCAATCCTTTGCGTAATGGATGACTCATGAATGTTAATACAAACGAGCTGACCTGAGCTCTACCTCATTGAGATTTGTTTTTCACCATGTGACATCAGTTTAAACAAGAGATTCCATATCTAAAACAGGCCTACGTAGGAAACAGTGCATAAATAATACTCTCAGGCCTCTATTTTTCAGCTGGGGTTAAGGAGGTGCTAGTGTCAAACACACGTTCGTTTGCAATTTCGTCATGTAAAAACTGGCATTTTCCAGCCCTAAAACCAGGTTCGGCCATTTATATGTCTTATATCAGCTCGCTTGTGCTCAGATAGGCTGGGTGGGAATATTTGAGGTGTGTCCTTAAAAACATGATCCTAAGTGCTAATTTCTGGCAGTGTTGTTAGGGATATTTCAGACCAACCAAAAGCTGGTTTTAGCGGTAATGCAGTTGGTTACAGTGCAATCGGAAAGTATTCAGACCTCCTTGACTTTTCCACATTTTGTTACATTAGAGCCTTATTCTAAAATTGATTAAATAAAAAAATGTCCTGATCAATCTACACAAAATAGCCCATAATGAATAAGCGAAAACAGATTTTTAGACATTTTTGCACATTTATATAAAAAAAAAAACATAAATACCTTATTTACATAAGTATTCAGACCCTTTGCTATGAGACTCAAAATTGGGCTCAGGTGCATCCTGTTTTCATTGATCATCCTTGAGATGTTTCTACAAGTTGATTGCAGTCCACCTGTGGTAAATTCAATTGATTGGCCATGATTTGAAAAGGCACACACCTGTCTATATAAGGTCCCACAGCTGACAGTGCATATCAGAGCAAAAAACAAGCCGTGAGGTCGAAGGAATTGTCCATAGAGCTCCGAGACAGGATTGTATCGAGGCACAGATCTGGGCAAGGGGACCAAAACATTTCTGCAGCATTGAAGGTCCCCAAGAACACAATAGCCTCCATCATTATTAAATGGAAGAAGTTTGGAACTACCAAGACTCTTCTTAGAGCTGGCCGTCTGGCCAAACTGAATAATAGGGGGAGAAGAGTGTTGGTCAGGGAAGTGACCAAGAACCAGATGGTCACTCTGACAGAGCTCCAGAGTTCCTCTGTGGAAATGGGAGAACATTCCAGAAGGACAACCATCTCTGCAGCACTCCACCAATCAGGCATTTATGGTAGAGTGGCCAGACAGAAACCACTCCTCAGTAAAAGGCACATGACTGCCAGCTTGGAGTTTACCAAAAGGCACCTAAAAACTCTCAGACAATGAGAAACAAGATTCTCTGGTCTGATGAAACCAAGATTGAACTCTTTGGCCTGAATGCCAAGTGTCATGTCTGGAGGAAACCTGGCACTATCCCTATGGTGAAGCATGGTGGCAGCATCTTGCTGTGGGGATGTTTTTCAGCAGCAGGGACTGCGAGACTAGTCAGGATTGAGGGAAAGATGAATGGCGCAAAATACAGAGATCCTTGATGAAAACCTACTCCAGAGCACTCAGGACCTCAGACTGGGACGAAGGTTCACCTTCCAACAGGACAACAACCCTAAGCACACAGCCAAGACAATGCAGGAGTTGGTTCGGGACAAGTCTCAATGTCCGTGAGTGGGCCAGCCAGATCCTGGACTTGAACCCGATTGAACATCTCTGGAGAGACCTGAAAATAGCTGTGCAGCAATGCTCTCCATCTAACCTGACAGAGCTTGAAGAATGGGAGAAACTACCCAAATACTGGTGTGCCAAGCTTGTAGTGTCATACCCAAGAAGACTCAAGGCTGTAATCACTGCCAAAGGTGCTTCAACAAAGTACTGAGTAAAGGTCCTGAATACTTATACATTTCTAAAAAAATGTTTTTGGTTTGTTATTACGGGGTATTGTGTATAGATTGATGAGCGGGGGAAAAAAACAATTTAATCAATTTTAGAATAAGGCTGTAACGTAACAAATGGTGAAAAAAGTCAAGGGGTTTAAATACTTTCACAAATGCACTTAATAGTATGAATTTTGACAGCGGAAACGGAGCCTATCGAGCCGTGATGCACACTGCCCATATGCACATGGAACGAGAGTAGCCTAATGTGCTTTTGGTGCCTTTATACTTCATATTTAGGAGCATAAAAAAACATGTTTTTTTCCATTAAAAACCAAACATATCCTCCCCTCCTCTCAATTAATTTTTTTTTGTCTGCCCATTGTAATCGCGTTGTAGTCAAAACTGTTGATAAAAGGTTTGGCTCCTGAGACCGCTTGGAAATAAATCTTAATTATAAATTAAAATATAAAGCAGTGAGCTGACATTCCCTTTTTATTTATTCATTGCAGGCAGGCCCACATTATGTTAGCGTTTGGGACCTGCATAAAACCCCTTCCGTGATATAGGCTACGTGTCCACACCCATCATGAAATAAGAGATGAGAACCTCCGGTGAATACCGATGAACATTGTATTTAGAAGTTATCTGTAACCTGTAAAAATAGCTTGTTTTCCCAAGCCCTCCCTTAGGTCTACTATAACGAAGGCTGGTTCAACAGCAATGCGTGATGATTTTATGATATCATTATATTTTAAATGTATTTATTGTTGTTGTTTTCGTTTAATTTTATTACAACCAATATTATTAGAATAATAATATATGCCATTTAGCAGACGCTTTTATCCAAAGCGACTTACAGTCATGTGTGCATACATTCTACGTATGGGTGGTCCCGGGGATCAAACCCACTACCCTGGCGTTACAAGCGCCATGCTCTACCAACTGAGCTACAGAAGGACCAATGATTCACCTTCCTGGTTTTATGCTTACCACGTCCGTGGCGTGCATGCAATGCAACTTCTGATGTGTGAATGTGATCAGATCTGTAAGATGGTTCCGACTATGTTCATAAAACATAGGCCTATTTGGGAGCAGACCCTATATCAGTGTGAATGCTATAGAAGCCATGCAATTACTTGGAACAATGTGGACTGGATTCAAGTTAACTATTTATCCAAGATAGGTCTACATTTTGTTATTTTGTTTCTGTAAGATATCTAACAAACTGACAGACTAACATTGGAATTGGAGTCGATTCCAAGGCAACATATAAAAGACCGTAAATACACAACTTGAAGCAACCACATATTTCGTCATGAAGCATGTTTTGATTGGCCAGTCTCGACACACGCACAACTTGTTTAGTCATCAAAACCCAGCCCTTTTGCACCCACGCCAGCAAGTACGTTGATAATTGTAATAGTGAAAATAGCTAAAATATTTCTGACACACCCTTGAACCTATAGAGCTACCGCCTGCGCTTAGAGTTACCATTGTGTTCGGTTTGTTAAAATAGAGCCCTCAAAGTGGGTCTTTTTTAGAAACCCAATCCGTAAGCTCATGACATTGAGCATGTAACTCAGATGAGAGCGTATTGTGTACTAACACTGTGTACAGTGCACATTTCACACATCAAATGCTGCAGATGTGAAGACTGGGAGATAAATGTTACATGCTGTTTATGATCACTATGGCTGAGATTCACTGATTTCCAGATAGTGGTTTTAGAAGTTTGTTTGATTTTCACAGCAGTGTATCCTGGATGGAGGGAGTTGACACTTGGTTTAGAAACTGATAATGCAATTCACTCTCAAGTTATAACGTGTGATTTGGTTATAGTGAGAAAAATACATTCTGGGGCAAAACTAATCGTGTGTGTTAACTCCTCTGACTACATCAGAGGTTTGTCTTTGAGCTGATGCCACGGGTTTGACATGGATCTGTCGACATCTGTGCTAGTTTAAAAACATCAGAAAGCCCCCCTCAGACTTTCAGCATATCGACTTCAAATGAGCCTCAAGGTCAAGTGGAGGAATGTGAGGAATCATTTTATTATTCTGAGCCTGTATGCCACTGATCATGTTCGCTGATGGCAGTTACATAAGGAAACCTCCTCACAATAACACACAGGCATTAGGTCTGCTCTGGCTTTTTTGGGGGTCACTGACCTGACTTAAGGTTGAATTTGAAGGTTGCTGGTTCATACCCCTTGAGGAATACACAGCTGTTTAAATGGCCAGCTGTAAAAAGTGGCAGAAATTTAGAGTGCAGGTCAAATGCATAAGTTACCTTGAATAAAAGCTTGCTCTCTTGGCAAAGGCAGACATAAAATCACACCCTGGGGAAAATCCATAATTTCTGTCATTGAGCAGCACCCCGGAGGCATGAAAGTCTCAATAAATTCAGCAGTGATGCAAGCTGACAACTTGATATTTTGATGCAGTCCAATGCTCCTCTTAATGTCTGACAGTACTTTGTCTAATTTCTCCAATTCAATTAAGAACTAGCACTTCATTATCATTCCGCGAACGCCTTGTTTGAAAAAGCCATTAGACACCTCAGAATGGGTTCTGACATTCCACATTGACAGATTCCCTAGGATTATGCAGCAATGAATATAAAGAACACTGTATAAAAGTGAAAAATAACATTCAACCTAAATACTACCATAATGATGTCTTTATAGCTTGAAATTATAGCTTCCATTCACATACTGTATGATCCTGTTTTGAACTATATGCACTGTAGAGCGGTGGTGCACTGTAGAGCGATGGTGCAATAACACTAAAATGCTTCCTTGCTAAAATCCACTGCTGCTGCAACAATGTCTTACGAAATGCTACTGTACTCAGTGAAATAAAAATCCACAACCACATATAAATGAGCTGCACTCTTTACTGAATCACTACTGATGCAAGTGCCACTTTGACTCTTGGTCCAAAATAGCAACTTCTTTGTTTTTATTCCCACATGACTTTGAAACTAATTATAGGGCCTATATTTCATTGACGTCCAAATATACTTTTGAGAGTCCGACATTTTCCCAGCAAAAGGGAGAAATGATTTCACTACAACCCTGTGACCCAAATAAGGCCAAAGTTCATATACAGAGGAGGGAAGCACAGTGAAAGATCCATCAGGCTGAAAATCCCCTCTGACTGCCAGTTGTGTGTAAAGTGTTGGGTATTATTAGAACAATACAAAGGAGCCTCCCGAGTGTGGCAGTGGTCTAAGGCACTGCATCGCTGTGATAGAGGCAACACTACAGACCCGGGTGCTAGATGCGTCACATGGTCCAGCGTCGTCCGGATTAGGGGAGGGTTTGGCCGTGGGGGCTTTACTTGGCTCATCGTTCTAGCAACTCCTTGTGGTGGGCCGGGCGCCTGCAGGCTGACGTTGGTCATCAGTTGAACAGTGATTCCTCCGACACATTGGTGTGGCTGGCTTCCAGGTTAAGCAGGCGGGTGTTAAGAAGTGTGGTTTGGCGGGTCATATTTTGGAGGACTGCATAACTCGACCTTTGCCGCCCGCGCCCGTTGGGGAGTTGCAGCGATTGAGACAAGATCGAAATTGGGGAGAAAAAGGGGGCAAATAACATGGCTAACACAAAGGCTAACAAGGCTAACACAAGGCTAAAAAAAACAGGCTAACACAAAATGTTCAGAAAACCACAATTTCAGATGCCTCTAAATTGAAATCAAATAATATATTTACAAAATAATAGCAATTGTAACAGATGACAAAGTTTTAAAATCAGAACTATAAAAGGAATGATTTATTATTCCAAACTTGTTATGAATTTAAGGTTTTTCAAATGTATTTCACTTCTATACATAAACTTTGCAGGATAGCCGTGTACACTTGAATATTGGTAAGGTATTTCAGGAAAAAGGATTTGTTAGTGAACAGTCCATGAAGAATATAATGCAACCACAGCACAAGATATCATTTTGTTGCTGAGAGCTATTCTACATTTAGTGAAGAACGTGGTTTGCTTATTCTCAGGAAACACTGGGTATGTTGACACACAACACATGCACATAATGCCAAGCATGCAAACACGCGTTAGTACTTACTGTTCTTCCTTCCCACTAACCAGTGAAACAGAGACAGAAAGACAGTAAAATGGAGGAAGCAGGGTCGGCATTATGGGCGGGCTTTAAAGGGCCTGGCCTGCCCTACCATACTTCCTTGCCCATCCAAATAAAATATTGAAATATTGATCATATATTTGACTGAGACGTGCTCCGACAGAAAGACGCATCAATCTCAGATAAAGCATGTGAGCAAGCGGAACAGCGCCTCTCTGTCTCACTATGTGTACAGCATGTATCTGATGTTGTCTGGACAAAAAGAGTATGGCATGTCATACTATTTTTGTCCAGACAGTGTCAGATACATGGGTTACATATAGTGAGACAGAATATGCAGACGTAAACTTGTCGTCTGCTTTCCCGCCTTTGGGACAACCACTCCGATTGTTAGGGCGGAGACATGAGCACTTCGTCATTATATCCCAATCTCTGGTGTCAACCACTTGCGAATTGGAAAGGACTGTTGGCAGGTGCTGGCTTCCCCTAAAGTAAATTGATATTTCGCCCCAAATTATATAGTTACTCCTCTCTAAATAAAATACTTTACCAGAGAGCATGACTTAGCCACAAAGGATCATGAGCTTATTTTTTTTAAATAGCTGTTGATTGTTTCAAATCGCAAGTACGTAGGCCTATGACTATTTAATTAAGAAGTGTGGAATTTGGGCAGCGCACGTGGCAATAGGCCTAGCTGATTATTGAGTTGCGGGTGTCAGTGAAAAGCATCCAAATTAAGTGTGAAGATAATGTTTTTTGAGTATAATTTAAAATGTTGAGACAAGAAGAAGGGGAGGGGTGTGTGGCTTTGTTTCCTCCAGCATCTTCACAAGGTCCTTTGCTGCTGTTCTGGGATTGATTTGCACTTTTCGCACCAAAGTATGTTCATCTCTAGGAGACAGAATGCGTCTCCTTCCTGAGCGGTATGACGGCTGCATGGTCCCATGGTGTTTCTACTTCCGTACTATTGTTTGTACAGATGAACGTGGTACCTTCAGGTGTTTGGAAATTGCTCCCAAGGATGAACCAGGCTTGTGGAGGTCTACCATTTTGTTTCTGAGGTCTTGGCTGATTTCTTTAGATTTTCCCATGATATCAAGCAAAGAGGCACTGAGTTTGAAGGTAGGCCTTGAAATACATCCACAGGTACACCTCCAATTGACTCAAATGATGTCAATTAGCCTATCGGAAGCTTCTAATGCCATGAAATAATTTTCTGGAATTTTCCAAGGTGTTTGAAGGCACAGAACTTAGTGTATGTAAACTTCTGACCCACTGGAATTGTGATACAGTGAATGTGAAATAATCTGTCTATAAACAATTGTTGGAAAAATTACTTGTGTCATGCACAAAGTAGATGTCCTAACCGACTTGCCAAAACTATTTGTGTAGTGGTTGAAAAACGAGTTTTAATGAATCCAACCTAAGTGTATGTACACTTCCCACTTCAACTGTAGGTATGCACGTCAGCTTTGACATCGGTTTTGCACATCGGTTTTGCGTTAAACTAGATATGTTCACTGATATATCATGCATCCCTAGTTTGAAGAAATATAAATTATATTTCTATATTAGTATTAAGCTTGTTGCGTGAGCTGTAATGGATCATGATGAATGGATATCCAAACCGTCAGGCAAATTGACATTCAATTAATTTTACTCACTCAAACACACAGCCAGACTGTAAGAAATTAGTGAGTGTTGCAACTGAGGACAGACAATTTTTAATTGCTACGCACTTCAACACTCGGCGGTCCCATTCTGTGAGCTTGTGTGGCCTACCATTTCACAGCTGAGCCGTTGTTGCTCCTAGACATTTCCACTTCACAATAACATCATTTGCAGTTGACCAGGGCAGCTCTAGCAGGGCCGAAATTTGACGAACTGACTTGTTGGAAAGGTGTCATCCTATGACGGTGCCACATTGAAAGTCACTGAGCTCTTCAGTAAGGAATTCTACTGCCAATGTTTGTCTATGGAGATTGTGTGTTAAATAGTATACACCTGTCAGCAACGGGTGTGGTTGAAATCCTCAAATTTAAAGGGGTGTCCACATACTTTTGTATATATAGTGTGTATTTATATGTTAGTATGTTAGTATTAAGCTTGTTGTGCCATGAGGTGTAATGGATCATGATGAACGGCTAACCAAACCATCATTTAATGATGGTCCTAATCATTTAACGTGGTCCTTCTGTAGCTCAGTTGGTAGAGCATGGCGCTTGTAACGCCAGGGTAGTGGGTTCGATTCCCGGGACCACCCATACGTAGAATGTATGCACACATGACTGTAAGTCGCTTTGGATAAAAGCGTCCGCTAAATGGCATATATATTAATGAGGACAGAACCCATTCCCACCTTCATGATTGTTAATTCTTGCAGTTCAATCTCCAGTTAGTGCTGGTTGTTTGAGCACAATGCTTTACAATGCCTGCCAAAATGGTATAAAATGGCAAATGATCAAATACATAAAACAATGTTAAACATAAAGACAGGACTCTAAACACCAAACTAGTGTTTTAAAAATGTCTGTGCTCTCAGTCCCTGGCAAGGTGTTGCACAACACTTGATAAAGTGGTAAACAACACACCGTGTCATGTTTCAAAACATCTCAGGTTGATGTGATTAAATACTCTAGCTAAGTTAAGGCTGTGTCCTTCAGGTTGGTGGCAACTCAACTGCCACTAGTATTGGTGTTACAAAGTACTTCATTCTAAGTGTAAGGCTTGTCTCTCTCCAGAATGCATGCACTCAGCTCTCCAGAATGCATGCACTCAGCTCTCCAGAATGCATGCACTCAGCTCTCCAGAATGCATTCAGTGGTCTCCCGCCAATTCATGTGCATTTATTGTTTCATTGTGTGCATTTGATTGTTTATTTTGATAAATTCCCCATGACATACATATGTCACCAGTAGGTATTTAATGGCTGTCATTTATTTATTTTAATGCAACTGTGCAAATACATACAGTACCATCCAGTTTGGACACACCTACTCATTCCATGGGTTTTCTTTATTTTTACTATTTTCTACATTGTAAAATAATAGTAAAGACATCAAAACGATGAAATAACACATATGGAATCAAGTAGTCAAAAAAGTGTTAAACAAATCAAAATATATTTGAGATTCTTCAAAGTAGCCACCCTTTTTGCCTTGATGACAGCTTTGTACACTCTTGGCATTCTTTCAACCAGCTTCATGAAATGCATTTCAATTAACAGGTGTTCTTCGTTAAAAGTTCATTTGTGGAATTTCTTTCCTTCTTAATGTGTTTAAGCCAATCAACAAGGTAGGGGTGATATACAGAAGATAGCCCTATTTGACCAAGTCAACATTATGGCAAGAAGAGCTCAAGTAAAGGCATTTAAAAGTGTCCCATACTGTTTTTATTTGTTTGTATTTGACTTACACTGAACAAAAATATAAATCGATACATTCAACAATTTCAAAGATTTTACTGAGTTACACTTCATGTAAGGAAATCAGTCAATTGAAATGAATGAGGCCCTTATCTATGGATTTCAAATGACTGGGAGTACAGATATGCTATTGTTGGTCACTGATACTTTAAAAAGTTAGGGCATGGATCAGAAAACCAGTCAGTATCTAGTGTGACCACCATTTGCCTCATGCAGCGCGACACATCTCCTTCGCATAGAGTTGATCCGGCTGTTGATTGTGGCTTAAGGAATGTTGCCCCACTCCTCTTCAATGGGTGTGCGAAGTTGCTGGATATTGTAGGGAACTGGAACACGCCAGAGCATTCCAAATATGCTCAATGGGTGACATGTCTGGTGAGTATGCAGGCCTGGGACTGGGACAGTTTAAGCTTTCAGAAATTGTGTGCAGATCTTTGCAACATGAGGTTGTGCATTATCATGCTGAAACTTGAGGCGATGTTGGCGGATGAATGGCACAAAAATGGGCCTCAGGATCTCATCATGGCATCTCTGTGCAATCAAATTGCCATCGCTAAAATGCAATTGTGTTCGTTGACCGTAGCTTATGCCTACCCATAACATAACCCCACCGCCACCATGGGGCACTCTGTACACAACGTTGACATCAGGAAACCACTTGCCCACATGACACCATACACACTGTTGGCTATCTGCCTGGTACAGTTGATGACTCCCGGTACAAACCGGGAGTCATCCATGAAGAGCACACCTTCTCCAGCGGCCATCTAAGGTAAGCATTTGCCCACTGAAGTCGGTTACTGTCACATCTGTTCCAGCTCTTCCCTGGCGCTTCAGGGCGCCAGGTTGCCCTGCATCACGCACTCCTGCCTTCTGTCACGCATATCAGCGTTATTGGACTCACCTGGACTCACTTATCACCTGTTATTACCTCCCCTATATTTGTCAGTTCACCAGCTCTGTTCCCCGCTTCTGCATTGATTGTTTTTTTACTTTGTTTTCTGTTTGCTGACGCTGTTCCTGTCTCACTCCATGTCCGTTATTTATGAAATGTTTGACTCCCCGTACCTGCTTCGTCTCTCCAGCGTCAACTCATGCAACAGTCACGACACCAAACTGCAGTCAGGTCAAGACCTTGGTGAGGACGACGAGCACGCAGATGAGCTTCCCTGAGACAGTATCTAGCAGTTTGTGCAGACATTCTTTGGTTGTGCAAACCCACAGTTTCATCAGCTGTCCGGGAGGCTGGTCTCAGACGATCCCGTAGGTGAAAAAGCCGGATGTGGAAGTCCTCGGCTGGCGTGGTTATACGTGGTGTGTGGTTGTGAGGCCGGTTGGATGTATTGTCAAATTCGCTAAAATGAAGTTGGAGGCGACTTATGGAAGAGAAATTAACATTCAATTCACTGGAAACAGCTCTGGTGGACATTCCTGCAGTCAGAATGCCAATTGCACACTCCCTCAAAACTTGAAACACCTGTGGCATTGTGTCGTGTGACAAAACTGCACGTTTTAGAGTGGCCTTTTATTGTCCCCAGCACAAGGTGTACCTGTGTAAATGCTCGCTAATAGGGATGTAATCATATTTGTGCCCAGAATTTGAGAGCAATAAGGTTTTTGTGGACAATTTATGGGATCTTTTATTTCAGGCCATGAAATATGGGACCAACACTTTACATTTTTGTTCAGTGTTAGTTGATGATCTTAGTTATAGGCCTACTGCTGTGTTAGCCTAAAAGCTATGTTTGAGCTCCATGCGCTCATTTCTTTAGTCAACAATGGATCCCGGGGTATCAATGTGTCTATATGACAGAGGCTGGTGCTCTCGCATTAGTTTCATTTTAACTTTTAGATTTGTATAATTTTAATTCAGACTTTTTATGATTAACCATGTGATAATTTTCAGAATCCAAAACGTTGTTATGCAAATTAAAATCCTAACTGCCACGCAGATCGGTAGAAATGGTAGGATAAATTGTAAGCTTCCCAAAACTTCCATGATCTTTTAGTGAACACCCATTATTCATGATTTCTGTAACCCAACTAAATATGACAGATTATGAAGCGAACCAAGCACATGTACAACTTTACAGCCAATAAGCTTCTAACAAACAAAAATACTTAACAAATAACAACACATAACAAAATCCCTACTGGCAGCAAACTTTCTGATTGTGTATGTTTTTCCTGCTGGGTAGCTCCACTGTTGTGACATTTTCACAGTCACTGAGCCTGATGTGTTTGAAAGGGGGCTCTAACAGAGTGCAGCTCAGTACTCCTGACACATGTCAGGCCATGATATTACATGTACTGTAGGATTAAACAGACTTCTACAAATGAGCTAAACCCCCCGTGAACAACAGCCTAAGGTGTGACCCACCCAACCTAAAGGTCTATAACCTAATGTTTATACAAGTCTTTCTCTCTCTCCCATATGTAGGATGCTTTTTATCTTAATTAAACAATTTCACAGTGAGGGTAACACAGTGTGGGGGTGATATGGGGGTAGCATTGTGATTTTCACTCATCCTCTGGCATTATGCTATTCCCCAGCCAACCTCCTAATTTCCTATACAAATTGTGTAGCAGCCCTTTCCTGCAGTCAAATACCAAATTGCCCTCATGGGTAGAATGTTATTAATATTTTTCATAATTAATACACCTTTTTTTTCCACTGACGAAAATCCGGTGTTTCTATGTCAAACGGTTGTTATATTTCAGTCTTATGTGATGTACATAAAGTGTAATATCGGGATGCAAACTCAAAATGTAATACATTCCTACTCTATATCAGACATGGTACAGGTGTACTTTTTTAAGCCCATAACCATACTGTATACTGTATGTTTCCAAGTAGATTTATTTAAGACTACTTTCTAAATGTAATCCATTACAATTACTAGTTACCTGTTCAAAATTGTAATCGTTAACATAACTTTTGGATTACCCAAACTCAGTACGCAATCTGATTACTTTCAGTTACTTTTAGATTACTTTCCCCTTAAGATGCATTAGAGGAAGACAAAAACAAATATTACCAATTGAACGATATCTATTGCAGGATAAATCAATGATAGAGTTTACATAGATCACCATAAATGGGTGGTGCATTTTACTCCATGTGTTGGTTATGTAGGCTTCTTCTAACCTCTTGCTGCCACTTCAAATAATACAATTAGGCTTCATCTTTACGTTAAAAACCAAACTCTGTCAGATTTCCAGTCATTCCAATGAATGAAATACTCCTTGATCTTCAAGAGTAGGACTTGGAAATATACATTAGATTAGCCAAATTGATTAACCTGTGCATAACCCAAAAAGTAAGGAATTGTTTTCCTACTCTGTTTATGTTGTTGTAATGGAGGACTTATTGGGCTTATTGCTTTGAGTTGAAAAATAAATTATCCTCTCATGGAATGGTAAGATCTGAGCACTGCAGAAAAGTGCTATTTGCATGTGAAAAATGTATGCCATATGCTGTTTACGTTTTTTGGTGACACTTTGATATCTCAATCATTTGCAGCTGTTAAGTCTATCAAAAAGTATGCGAGTTTGAGCATGTGTACCATTTGGCCTATGGACATTTGTTTTTGAATCAGTATGAATTATATTGAACAATAAAAGCCCCACTCGTGGTCTTCTTAGGAACTCCCGCAATATGCAGCTGTTGCAAAAGCACATTTTTTACTGGCTGTCCACTGGTATCAAAAAACAATGATTGATAAGCAGCTTACATTTCAATTAAACCATTATTGGGTTAAAATACACAAACATGTGTGAACAGCTATCCACAACAACCACAATCCTTAAGGTGCAAATAGCTAAATGAAAGAGTAGCAGTGTGATTAACATCAATGCTCTATGTAGATATCAATAACAAGTTATATTTGTATCACCCGTAGGCTACACCAGCAGTCATTACCATTGGAAGACATAGCTTGGACTGTAGCCTACAAAAAAATCCTATTGCTGCTCTTTCCCACGATCCATCAAACCCATTTGGCGTGTCATCATTGGTCTCTGACGTGGTCAGACTCGATCAGGCAGAACAAACTTAAACTTGCGCCTTTTTTCAATGCTAATTTGAATATCATTGAGACAACAGAAAGGTATCAAATCATTTTTTCACAAACATCCTTTCTGAAGTTAAAAGTACATTCTAGAAGTAATGTGGTTTTTCCATTGTCTCTGTAATCTTATTAAAATATTTTTGCTGGTAACGTTACAGATTACAGTTACAGTTTTTTTGTAATCAGTTTAATGGTACGTATTACTCCCCAAACCTGCTCACATGGGAGGTTGAGTAATCATTATCTCTTTAACAGAACCCGGGCATCTTTGCATTCCTACAGTCTTCGTAACTCATACAGAGTTTTGAGTTGGAACTATTTCCTCATTGTCTCACGTCACCTAGCGTGACGTCCGCCTGCACTGATTTGTCTGATCATTCGGGATAGTTTAAAATTATTTTGGCTACAATATGCTGTCCTAACATTTTAAAATGTTACCTAGGTGACATTGTCCACTGAACCACCTTTCATCGTCAAAAGAGTCAGGGTTAATTTGACAAATTCCGTAGCTAGTATTGACTTTTTTTATGAGCAAGTATTCACTACCTAATTCTACATCTAGCTAAGGTGTTTTGTGGTGGTAGAATCAGTATTTATGAAATCAGTGGTGTCAAGTACTTAATTAAGTAAACATACTTCATAGTACTACTTAAGTAGTTTTTCGGGGGTATCTGTACTTTTCTTGACAACTTTATTTTACTTCACTACATTCCAGAAGAAAATAATGTACTTTTTACTCCATACATTTTCCCTGACACCCAAAATTACTCGTTACATTTTGAATGTTTCGCAAGACATGAAAATGTTCCAATTCAAGCACTTATCAAGAGAACATTCCCGGTCATCCCTACTGCCTATGAGCTGACAGACTCACTAAACACAAACTATTTGTTTGTAAATTATGTCTAAGCGTTGGAGTGTGCCCCTGGCTATCTAAAAAATGAAAATAAAATAAATGAAATTATCTGTACCATTCCTTTTACTTTTGATGCTTAAGTATATTTAAAACCAAATACTTTTAGACTTTTAATAGTATTTTACTGGGTGACTTTTACTTGAGTCATTTTCTATTAGGGTATTTTTTACCTAAGTATTAACACTTAGTACTTTTCCATTACTGTGTGAAATTTGAATTGAAAATTTGCTACCTAATGGGTTAGCTAGCTCGTGTGTCTGCTTGCTGGCTGAACCAGTCTCAAATCAATCCATATGAAACAAATGGCAGGGATGCTAACAACGCCAGTTGACACACTCAATGCCGAATACTCCCTCTAGCTAGCTAGTGTAGTGAAATTCTAGCTAATGCACAAACTAGTTTTCATGATATCTTCTCTGCTGTGATTACTGCACAGCAGACTGCTCTCTGCGACGTTATCGCGTTGGCCAATTGTTACAAAGTAGCGAGGCACGGTGCCAGCTGTCAGAGTCAGATACATGCTGATTTCTGAGAACAGTCCCATAACTTTGGTGCCGTACAACTTCATCAACAAGCTGGCAAACTAGTGTTAGGCGGATGGGCAAAATCTAGATTTTTAAAAATGAGTTCAACGTCCTACAAGACAGATCGGTTGAGGAATGAGCATCATGTAGGAGTGACGCCATCTGATGTGAGAAAATGACTATTTCCTCTCATCTAAGTGGTTTGCTATTACTGCAGGTGTTCAGAAATGTGAAATATAGTGTGACAAGTAGCCTACTGTAGTATGCTAGTAAGTGACAGTGGTAGTGAAATAATGTGATGGCTTGTTATCCTTTCAGAGCTGAATACTGTAATGAGATGGCTTCAAATTGCCTGTGTTTATGTGAGCTAACGAGTAGCACAATGCCATGCTCTTATCATGGAAATGACAAATTCAACTAATCTCATTTGAATAACAATAAAAATAAATGCAATAGCCATTTTCAAATGCTCAAATTTCAATATGCGACTACCGACACAACACCCTCTATCCCTTTTTTTGTTGCAAGAATTTGTAAATTAAATTCTGCCACCATCCTGTTTAAGTCACAAGTCACAATTGATTTTACATTGCATTTATTTCTGGGAAATATAATTACATGAGAAAATGATTGCTATACCCAACAAACATTGACTGTTGAACATTAAAAACCTATTATCAAAGGGAACAATTTGCCAGATATATCGTGGAGGGCAAATCTAGCCATATATTTGTGAAGATGAAGACCTAAACGCCAGGTAGTAATTATCAATCATCATCAAGATCCTGTCTGGACTGCAGTACCCATGGCAACAGGCCCACATCGCAGCATGTATGTTTACAGGAAATTGAACAGTCCTTTTTCAGTTCAGCCTCTCGCTTCCCTACCTCACAGGTGAACACAGCATTTAACTGCCAGCATTTAACTACATTGCCCTTAAGTGGGCATACACACTTCCATTATGTCCACTACTATTCCATCTGGTTGGCTTAACCACAGAGCCAAACGTTAACAGCCCTGCAAGCTAATGATGCAGCTGAAGACACAAGTCCGTAATATCTCAATGTTGTTTAATAAGGACACGGAGGTTTAAGTTCCCGAGCAAAGTTCAAGGCTCTTTTTTGTTGTTCATGTCTCTGTTCCTCAGTTTGTAGTTGTACATATACTAAATGCCTTAGTGCAGAACTACATTCCATGTCATAAAGGCTCAAACTAGCTTAGATTGAAAAGTGTCTACTGTATGTCATTTTAAAAGGGTTGTGTTAAGATAATATTTTTGTCACATCTTACCCAAAAACCATCTGATACTTTACTTATACTGCATAACCATGCTCGTTCATCCTTCTGGAATTAATATTCAATTTTCTTAAAACAAGATCTGCTAATTAACATGATTAGCAAATAAACCAAAAGTAATTTGAGCTAAAATTGGCAGGAGTGCGGATGAATTTGCCTTGTTTATTATTGCTGTCATTTTCCACTGCAGCTTTATTTATGCAGTGTTGTGTATGCCCCCCTTGGGAGGGAACATTACTCTTTCATCATATCAAATGAAGTGAAACGGAGTTATTCCAGGAACAGCCAATTAAACTGTTCAAACACGTTTATTATGAAATCATTCTCATTGGATAGAGTGCGTTTGAGGGTGTGAATGTGTATGCTTTGTGCTGTGCAAACTCAAAGTTGTAGTGCTTGAGTGTACACTAATGTACACTAATATAAAGGTACACTCAAGCATTGAATTCCCCCTATACCATTCCCACATGTACAGTACAATACATTTAACTTAAACCGAGAGATTAACAAGTTTTCTTTACTCTTTCAGAATCAAATCAAAATGTAACTTAAGCACATCTAAATCTCTCCCTCTCTGTCTTCTATTCTTTTTGTCCACTTTCCTCTTCATGTGACACACTCATGCCCTTTGCAGTGTGTCATTGGGACTCATTAACACAGATCATTCTCTGAACTCTGCCAGCTTAAACCAAAACAAGGCTGACAAGCAGAGTAAGGAATGCACTGAACTCTGACCTCAATCTTGATAACATCACCCTACTCCATTTAGATCCAGTTACAGTGTGTGATTTTAACATACATAGGTTTTGCCCCCACACCACCATCATACATCTTATCTGCCCTATCCCATTAGAAAATATATGTAACTAAAAATATGAAAACAGATACATTAATAGTGTCATGATCTAAAAATACATATATGTAGAGTTTACATGTTGGAGAGTTTACCATGTCCAGTTTCAGATTTGCCTAGTGCCTTTGAGTTGGCAGTGTCGCTTAATGGCTTTTGTTTAAAGAAAAAAAACCTTTTAAGGATGAAAGTCAAGCATAACAACACACAGAGGGGCTGTCCCAAATATGGCATGTCTTTCCATGAGCGCGAATGTAAAACAGACAAAATTACGTAATGTGGGATTTGCTAAAAATGGGCTAACCTTCAAACGTTTCCAGATTATTGCTATTGACAGAGTGAAACAAAAACTAAATGGGTCTGGGGTTTTAAATAACCAAACAATCTGTTTCATATATAACTACCGAGCAGTGAAGGAGCTCAAGACTTATGCTATTCATTACCGGAAGGGAGAAATCACAGCGACCTATAAATAAATGAATGCACGGATAAACGCACCCATACATCAATAAACCATATTTATTCTCATGGATTACGCTCTGGTTACATTTGATGGGATTGAGTTATTAACCAAAGAGCTATCGTTATGACTTTGTCATGTAAAATCTTCCAGCATGGTGATTATAAATAATCATCTTCATTTCAAATAGGTCAGGTTATGCTTTTCCACTATACCTATTGTCTAGTTGTAGGGCAATTTATTCTTCTGAGAAATAGTGAGATATTTCCCTCGATGACTAACACAGAGGCCTTCCTCCATTGTACTGTAATGAGGATGTGAGAGATTAGTGTAAGTAACAATCATGCTATTTACGATACTCATAAACTATGTTCAAAAATACCAACATGCCCCTACCTGCAAATATGAGGAGCAAAAGAGCCCCCTCACAACATACTTAAACTTCAAGGGTGTATAATATCATCACTCATGACTCATGGATCTGACTCCAGGCTTCAGCATTCTACTCCTCAACCTCTATAAGTTGTGTTGTGTAGGAATTAAGCCACATCAAGAGCCTGTGAAAGTCTTCTCCCTCCTCGCTCTGTCCAGATAAATGATACCTCTCCGGGCTTTTTTCTGTAGAGACTAAAATGACTATAATAATGTGCATCTGGGCAGCTTGTCCTGTATGTTTCTAATTAGGATGAAAAATAAGGGATATTATGCTTCACCACACAGTCATGCTAATTCAGTAGACTGAAAATGCTTTTAGTTCAATACCAATGTGAGGTTCTTGCTAACATCTTGTGGAAAAACTCAGTGTATTTGAGAAAATAAAAGCTATATGATTACCCAAATACATTAAAACAGTGCCAGCTTTATAACCTGATCTTAGCTTTGAAAAAAGATTCCAGAGCAGAAATTATTCCAATCTATATGGGAGAGCACATGTTAACAGTTTAGCAGGATAAAAATGGGCCTGTCTTAGGCAATCTCCAGCTTTACTGGGATTCAGTGGAGGGGAGTGACACAGGCACACAAAGGAAATCATTCCTTTATCAGTGTGTTTACATTCTGGCCTCATACTGGCCATGCTACAGTGCTTTTACAGGAACATTAACACAGTTTACACTCCAGAGCAAGTGTCCTTCATTTCACAATACGTTAAAAATAGAATCTCTTTAGGATCTATGCATCTGTTAAGCATTAATATCTAGCAATAAATCCCCCCTCCCACCCCCGGGGATTACTAAAATAATTCAGATGGATTCCAGAAAATGCTCCTCTTTAATGAACATTAAAACAAATATGAGTGGAAACATCTCAAACAGGCAAACAATAAAAAACAGTTTTGCATAAATAGATATCGATTCTATTTCCTTTCCAGACATAGCAGCTAGAATAAAATACTAAATGAAGGAACGCGCCTGTAGTTTCACCTCAAACATGAGTGCCTCATCAGCTTTCAAAACACTGTTTGTTTAAGCAACGGGTATTATGTTTCTCAGAGATGGGGGCAGGGAGGGTAAGCAACATTATTACTTTGTTGCAGGAAAAGAAGAATGACATATCTAAAAATATTCTGAAAGCATGTTGCCAGGCAGGTAATTATACCAATGTTCAGGATAGCATGTTCTCTCACAGCATATTCCAACCACATAATTGCAATTCTAGTATGATTGCCAAAGAGCAAAGGTCATCATACTACCTCTATCTCTCAGTGGAACTGCCTTGGAACACTAATATTACTTCAAACTTTTCTTCCTAGATTATGTTATGTAATTCATCATTTTTGTTCTCACAGAAAACGTGAGAATAATATGTGATAGTCACATTGTCAATACCCTCTCCGCAGTTTGGTAGAAATTAGGTTACATGAATATGGAAATAGGAAGAAAGTTGTCTGATATCATGTCAAGTTGCCTTGCTATTACTAGGGCCTTGAGTAACCAAACCATAATAAACCCTCAAGTTTATATAAATGACAGTGTCACTTCTCTAAATAGCAGAATTGTAATTATCAGCAGTGTTCCAGTAATTCTGCAGTGAAACAAATGACATTATGTCCACACACCCTGAGGTGGCTGTTTGTCAACAGAACGTCTGTTAAAGGGGCAACCCTAGAAAAAGATTTGGCCAATGATAAAGGTCAGGATTAGCATTGGAAAAGCATAAATACAATCGTTTATGGTCACTTCTAGCTTTAACAACGGCCCATTATTCACTGCCCCTGGCACTTGACCTAATAAAAATCTGGATTAAACATGGGTGAATTTAATGTTTCCTAACATGAATAAAACACACATTAATGTGGCAGATTGAGAGAACTGGTGTTTACATAAAGGAATTTCAGTCAAAGTGTGATAAAGGCTTGTGCCTGAATACGGTGTAACACTAACAGGCGCTGGAACTATGAGCCAGTAGTACGAGCACTGGCACTATGAGCCAGTAGTACGAGCACTGGCACTATGAGCCAGTAGTACGAGCACTGGCACTATGAGCCAGTAGTACGAGCGCTGGCACTATGAGCCAGTAGTACGAGCACTGGCACTATGAGCCAGTAGTACGAGCGCTGGCACTATGAGCCAGTAGTATAAGCACTGGCACTATGAGCCAGTAGTACGAGTGCTGGCACTATGAGCCAGTAGTACGAGCACTGGCACTATGAGCCAGTAGTACGAGCACTGGCACTATGAGCCAGTAGTACGATCACTGGCACTATGAGCCAGTAGTATAAGCACAGGCACTATGAGCCAGTAGTACGAGCACTGGCACTATGAGCCAGTAGTATAAGCACGGGCACTATGAGCCAGTAGTACGAGCGCTGGCACTATGAGCCAGTAGTATGAGCGCTGGCAATATGAGCCAGTAGTATAAGCACTGGCACTATGAGCCAGTAGTATGAGGGCTGACACTATGAGCCAGTAGTATGAGGGCTCACTATGAGCCAGTAGTATGAGGGCTCACTATGAGCCAGTAGTATGAGGGCTGACACTATGAGCCTGTAGTATGAGGGCTGACACTATGAGCCAATAGTATGAGGGCTGACACTATGAGCCAGTAGTATGAGCACTGGCACTGTGAGCCAGTAGTATGAGCACTGGCACTATGAGCCAATAGTACGAGCAGCAGCAGGATGTGAGCATGCTATTCATATAGTATTTTCCGAGGCATAAAACAGTTTCCCTTCACCTCCTCGCTTCTCTTTTAAAATTAAATTACCCACACTGACAATCTCTCCAAAAATGTTGACCTGTTCCACAATTACTATGAGTTAAGCTATACAACAGTGCTCTTTGTGGAAACGCACAAAGTTAAAGAAAGACTATCTTAAGGGCCGATGATACTCAGTCTGGTGTGTTTTGAAGGGTTGGGGTCAGTTCAATTTCAATTCAGTCAATTTAGGAAGTGAATTGAATCATCTCAGGTCCATAGGGCATTTTGAAATCATGAATTGAATTTCAATTCATCCCCTGAAGTGACTTGAATCAAAGTAGAAGTGACCCCACACTGGGTGGTGTTTAGTCGGCGCAAAATTGGAGAAAACCTTTTGAAACTGAGCAGTTACTGAGCAGAAACTGAACAGTTACTACCTGCAACCTAGCGCTTTGGGATTTACCGAACTCTTCGCAGACACTCTCATTCTGCAGCAGGGTGGGGTGTTCGAAGGTGTCCCTGCAGTAGAGGATGCGTGTGGTGTCGTGTTGGGAGGCGATGCCGCCCAAAGCCAGCACGGTGTGGTCCGTCAGCAGGGCAGACGGCTGCTCTCTGAGCCGGGCCAGGACCGAGCGGTAACGACAGTACTGGGGGTAGCTCATCACCAGCACTTTCTTGCCGTCATCATCCTGGCCTGGAACAAAACAAATGTAGAAACAAACAGTTAGCCCTAGTTTCAAACGAATATAGTTTAAACCCACACACACGCTGATAATGACACATTTCACTTGGATAGGGGAATTAATAATACTTTACGTATGGCGTAAACTGATAATAGCAGAGGCAAAGGGAAAGCAAATGTCAAGGCAACAGAGATTTTCACATCTAGATTGACAGGTTTTAACAAGCATCATATAGGTAAATTCAAGCAGCAGTTTTCCCAGGATTGTTCATTTTAGGAAAACAAGCATGTAAGAAATGCCCCTTAAGGCAGTCTTGTCATTCAGAAACAGGCAGTTTATGTAGAAAATGTTGTAACCTTCTTAGAGAAACCCCTAGACAATCCATCAAAATCTACCAGCTGATATGGCTATGTATATCATGCAATATATGACAGGAAAAAACATATACTTTATGATGGGGAAATATACTTGTATTGAGCCCAAACCGTGTACTGTTAGACATGAAATAATAAAATATACCCCTTGGCCCATTTAAGCATAAAAATCCACCATGTATGCATTGCAACACATCTACAGAAATGTAAGGTTGAGTTGGCAAAACTGCTAGACCAGGGCAAGGGAAAGATAAATCATAAAGAAATGGAACACTCCCTCATTCACCCTCCCTTCCCTCTCCCTATTTCTCTTGTTCTCTCTCTTTCACTGCATACAGTATAGACTGAATATCTAGCTATTAGAATTTGTTGAACAATCCCTGGGTAGCATTACTTGGCATATATCCAGCCGGAGGTGTTATGCATAATGAGGTGTTGAATGCAGGCATTCTGTAGTAGCACCTACTCAAACATTCCACAACATAACAATGGGGCTTTTTGTATGAGGTACTGTACATGTACTAGGTTTTGGGTGATACGGATAATAATTAAAATCATAATTGTCGATGATAATCATTGATATGAAATATGATGTGAATAGTCCAACAAAAATGAGTATTTCTATTGGACAGGGTCAGGTGGCACACCTCTATTTGACACCATTAATTTGCAGCCCAGCCCTACTTGGTACCATAGTCCAATAGAGCCACCCTTCACAGACAACCGAGCCAGTTAGTTAACTACACATGACTAATACTTCAAAAGGGTGGGAATGAAAGCCCCCTCCTCAAACACACACACCACAGATGTGTGTCTGTGGTCGCATGCAATTACTGCTTGGTGGCACTTGGTTTTTATCCAAATGTCAAGGATTTTATTTGAACTAGCCAACCCTGGAACCTGGCAATCTCCTGAGGGCCCTCCCAGCATTCTCTTGATTAGATTCAACTTGCTGGGGAAGAAGCCATGGGGCATTTACTGTATAGTAGGGCTAAGTACCTGTGTGTGAATGAAAGTGCGAGTGCTTGTGTGTGTGTGTGAGAGAGAAACTGAGTGTGCATAATGGTATACACACCTTATGTCCCTTTGTTCGTAAAGTCTGAACTTTCCAAATAAAGGACATTGTTATCTTTACATAATAATTTAAATTGGCTGGGGCCTTAGCTCTGTCACTAGAGAGTTAAAATCCGGAGAGAAAGGACATTATGTAATTGATCTCTCTCTGTTTTTACTACTTTCGACTAAAACAGCTGGTTTTTGACAAGAAGCTTTTGTGTAGGACCTAGAGGCACTTCTATGATGATTAAACTACCATGTAACAGATTTTTATTTATTTTTATGCATCGTCAAGCAATCTCAAAACTAATAAACACAACACAGTGTCTGTATCATCAGCATAAACACAATGTGACAGGATGTAATCAAAACAATTCAAGACAGGTGATTACTATTCATAACCGAGGACATATAAGAGTCTATTACACAATATGCAATTCAACTGTAACTATACAGTAGACGGATTATAGTGCCGCCATAAGAAAATCTAAGTGCAGAACTCAATTACAAGGCAACTCAAGGACAAGGTCGATGAATCTGGGATATAGGCCTACTATTTATAATACCGCTGCTTCCGGCATCACCATTACTCTGAACAACCATAGGCAATGAGCGCATTTTTGCTTTTCACTTCTCCGGTCATTGATAACAACCCTTTCAAACCTACTTGTGGGTTTCCTTCCATTGAGATTGCCTGGTGAAGAGTAAAGGAAATTGTATTTTCAAACAAACTCCAAAAAACTATTTTATGCTAGGAAAAACCCAATGCATTAACCAAATTGCTTTTGTAAACTGTATGGCTTACATTTCAAACAAGCTTACAATCATTACACCAGACAAAAGAACTGACAAGATGTTTCAAAAGACTATGACTGAAGTTCTGTTCACTGAGGCAAAAATGCGGACATACATCATTCTCACACAATCACTCACTCAGCTGAAATTTGCTGTTGTCAAAATTTCCACATTATCTAACCAGCCAAGGAATTTACTGAAGCTTAATGTGATAGGATTTGAGAGAGGTAATAAATGTATGAGCCAATAACGTCACTCTGATATCTGTTCTTACAGTAGGTACCCCACAGATATCAAAACAACATGTAAAGCTTTTCAAAGTAGAGGGAATAAACGAGGGAAACTGGAGAAGGAGACTATTTTGTATTCTCTCTCCAACCTTTTTGCTGTTCAGCTCTGTATTGATTTCAGAGGTTGCCTTGTTTCCATTTACCAAAGACTTCTATCATAATGTATAACACATAACGGATTCATCCTCCTCTCTTTCCTGCGGCATATACACTTTTCATATAAAGAACGACACAGAGAGCTATATGCATGCTGGCTCTCAAGCTGTTTGTTTTTATTGAACCAAAAAAGCACAGCATCTGCCAGTAATAAATACTGGACTGAATTTTTTTTATTTTTATTTTACCTTTATTTAACCAGGCAAGTCAGTTAAGAACATATTCTTATTTTCAATGACGGCCTGGGAACAGTGGGTTAACTGCCTGTTCAGGGGCAGAACGACAGATTTGTACCTTGTCAGCTCGGGGGTTTGAACTCGCAACCTTACGGTTACTAGTCCAACGCTCTAACCACTAGGCTACGCTGCCGCCCCAATGCAAAAAGACAATCATATTTCAGTAACGACTAGCATGTCCTCCCTAAAAATAAAAAATAAATAAAAACCCCTTCATATTCATGACGCATAATGTATCCACCATGATTCAATGGGCTCCAATCACCTCTGCTACATTACACTCAAGTATTGACTCGCATCTTCACAACAACCAATAATATCGGCTGCATCAAAAAATGGCCCGGTTTAGATCAGCACTAAGAGAACTATTAGTCCCTGTTATATTCACAAGGCATGTCCGTAAAGCCTTCAAAGCGAATGGTATTCTCACAAAAGGCCACAAACACCCAGAGGAAATGTTCTATTGAAATGGTATGAAGGGCAGCAGAGGGCTGCTCTCTCTGCAAGTTGGTTCCTGTTCTTAATTATCTAACAGCACTAAAATGCCTCTTTCTGTTCTAGATTTTTTAAGGAGTGGAGAGGGGGAGGGTGTCCTCCTGAGACAAAAATAAACATTTATATAATTTTCACCTCCATTTATTCAAGTGTGCTGCGCAAGAATTCAGGCCAGCTACATGCATACTGAAGAAAAAACTCCACAATTACTCTACACACTGTTCTTAATTTGGTTCCAGATGTTCTCACAGTTCACATATTTTTTTTTTTAGCAATAAACGACATTTAAAAAAACATACTCCTATTTCAAAATGGTTTAGAAAAAGAACGCAGCACTTTCCCTTTGTTGATTTATGTGATTCTATTACATTAAACATTCCTTCCCCTAAGCGGGCTCTGCTCCCTAGCAACAAGCGCTAGCAGTTCTAATGTCGTTGGCATGGGGCCAGTGTAAGCTGTCTGCGTTATTGATTGCTAGATTGAAAAGTTTGCATTTAATAGGCTCTGTAATACATGATGAAATTATTCAGAGCTCCTTGTGCCAAATTGGTTTCTTTGACTATCAAAGACCATGGCTATTACAAACAAGGCAGCATCCAAATGTTCCAGAGGTTTTATGCCTGAACCAAATTATAGCTTCAACCCTGCATCACCACAACCATACTCCAAACATAAGACCCATAATTGCCTATACCAGAAAGGTATTATTGTTAGGAACAAGAAAGTTGACTTAGACAAGCAGGAACAGAGATTTTACCGAACTGACAGTCAATATCTTTTGACCGTGGTAAACAGGCCCCAACAGCGTACCTGGGTCTTTGTTTTATTCATCCAGTGAGATTAATGGCTCTGTTTGCCTATCCCAATCCAGATATTGCAGTATAGCACTACTCCTCATTCACAAATTATTAACAGTGGCCAGGCTGTTATGTAGAAAACCTTACCCAAAGGAGATTATCAGTGTAAATGACTGAATCTAAGGATGAAAAGAAGGCCAGGGAAAATCGGAGGCATTTAATTCCACTAATTTTACAGTACCAACCAAAAGTTTGGACACACCCACTCATTCAAGGGTTTTTCTTTATTTTACTATTTTCTATATTGTAGAATAATAGTGAAGACACCAAAACTATGAAATAACACATATGGAATCATGTAGTAACCAAAAAAGTGTTAAAACAAATAAAAATATATTTTATATTCTTCAAAGTAGCCACCCTTTGCCTTTGACAGCTTTGCACACTCTTGGCATTTTCTCAATCAGCTTCACCTGGAATGCTTTTCCTACAGAGTTCCCACATATGCTGAGCACTTGTTGGCTGCTTTTCCTTCACTCTCCAACTCATCCCAAACCATCTCAATTGGGTTGAGGTCAGGTGATTGTGGAAGCCAGGTCATCTGATGCAGCACTCCATCAATCTCCTTCTTGATCAAATAGCCCTTATACAGCCTGGAGGTGTGTTGGGTCATTGTCCAGTTGAAAAACAAAAGATAGTCCCACGAAGCGCAAACCAGATGGGATGGCATATCGCTGCAGAATTCTGTGGTAGCCATGCTGGTTAAGTGTGCCTTGAATTCTAAATAAATCACTGACAGCGTCACCAGCAAAGCATCCCCACACCATCACCCCCACACCTCCTCCTCCATGCTTCACGGTGGGAACCACACATACTCCAAACGGGCTCCCGAGTGGTGCAGCGGACTAAGGCACTATATCTCAGTGATAGAGGCGTCACTACAGACCCTGGTACGATCATGGGCAGTATCACAACCAGCAGTGATTGGGAGTCCCATAGTGCGGCGTACAACTGACCCAGCGTTGTCCGGGTTAGGGGAGGCTTTGGCCGGGGTAGGCCGTCATTGTAAAATAAGAATTTGTTCTTAACTGACTTTCCTAATTAAATAAAGGTCAAATAAAAATATAAAATAAAACATGCAGAGATCATTAGTTCACCTGCTCTGCGTCTCACAAAGACAACGGTTGGAACCAAAAATCTCAAATTTGGACTCATCAGACCAAAGGAAAGATTTGCACCGGTCTAATGTCCATTGTTCATGTTTCTTGGACCAAGCAAGTCTCTTCTTCTTATCGGTGTCCTTTAATAGCGGTTTCTTTACAGCAATTCGTCCATGAAGGCCTGATTCACGCAGTCTCCTCTGAACAGTTGATGTTGAGATGTGTCTGTTACTTGAACTCTGTGAAGCATTTATTTGGGCTGCAATTTCTAAGGCTGGTAACTCTAAATTAACTTATCCTCTGCAACAGAGGTAACTCTGGGTCTTCCTTTCCTGTGGCGGTCCTCATGAAAGCCAGTTTCATCATAGCGCTTGATGGTTTTTGCGACTGCACTTGAAGAAACTTTAAAAGTTCTCTAAATTTTCCGGATTGACTGACCTTCATGTCTTAAAGTAATGATGGATTGTCGTTTCTTTTTGCTTATTTGAGCTGTTCATGATATAGACTTGGTCTTTTACCAAATAGGGCTATGTTCTGTATACCACCTCTACCTTGTCACAACACAACTGATTGGCACAAATGCATTAAGAAGAAAATAAATTCCACAAATTAACTTTTAACAAAGTACATCTGTTAACTGAAATGACTACCTCATGAAGCTGGTTGAGAGATTGCCAAGAGTGTGCAATGCTGTCATCAAGGCAAAGGGTGGCTACTTTGAAGAAACTCAAGTATAAAATATATTTGGATTTGTTTAACTTCTCTAGGGTAGAGGGCAGCATTTGGAATTTTGGATGAAAAGCATGCTCAAATTAAACTGCTTTCTACTCAGGCCCAGAAGTGCATATAATTAGTCGATTTGGATAGAAAACACTCTAAAGTTTCTAAAGTTAAATAATGTCTGTGAGTATAACATAACTGATTTGGCAGGTGAATACCTGAGAAAAATCCATTCAGGAAGTAGGATTTTTGTTGTTGTTGTAGTTTTCTATTCAATGCCATTACAGTATCCATTGACTTAGGACTCAAATTGCAGTTCCTATGCCTTCCACTAGATATCACCAGTCTTTAGAAATTGTTTCAGGCTTGTATTCTGAAAAATGAGGGTGTAAGAGCTGTCTTAATGAGTGGACCCTGCAGTGAACCAGAGCTTTTTTATGCGCGCGACCGAGTGTGCCTTTCTTGTTTACCTTTTATATTGACGACGTTATTGTCTGCTTGAAATATTAACTATTATTTAGGCTAAAAACAACCTGAGGATTGAATATAAACATCGTTTGACATGTTTCTATGAAATTTATGGATACAGTTTGGATATTTTGTCTGCCTGTTATGACTACGTTTGAGCCTGTGGATTACTGAAGAAAACGTGCGAACAAAGCGGAGGTTTTCGGATATAAAGAGACTTTATCGAACAAAAGGAACATTTATTGAATAAATTAATGTCTTCTGAGTGCAAACATATGAAGATCATCAAAGGTAAGTGATTCATTTTATCCCTATTTCTGACTGGTGTAACTCTTCTACTGGGCTGGTTACTGTTTGTAATGATTTGTCTGCTGGGCTATATTCTCAAATAATTGTAAGGTATGCTTTCGCAGTAAAGCATTTTTTAAATCTGACACCGTGATTGGATTCACAAGAAGTTAATCCTTAAACCTAAGTAAAATAGTTGTATCTTTTCTGAATTTTTATAATGAGTATTTCTGTATTTGAATTTGGCGCTCTGCAATCTCACTGTATGTTGGCCAGGTGGGATGCTAGCGTGTCCAAACGTTTGATTGGTACTGCAAGTCCAAAGTGGTTTTCTCCCAGGTGATGATATACAATCTCTTCTGATGGGCCGGCCTTTCCATTTGTCACGCGGCATTGTTCGACACAAACTCAATTGAGCAGCTGTAATCTTGGATCATAACGATCATGAATGAGTTCATGGCCTATACATTTTCCGTGCATTCTAGAATATAATTGATGAGTTTTCCTTTAAATACATCTTTAATTGGACACAGAGTTCCCATTTGGGCCAAAATTTGGAATTGGGTCAGAGTGAATTGTATGTCATTCCTGATTAAACTTGCTGTGTATATTTCCTCAAAGCCCCCCCAATTGTAAAATCATGGCAGGTCATTGAGGGCATACAGAGTATAAAAAAGTACATGACTTAATATTTCAGTTTAAGACAGAAAGAAAGGGGAGTAAACTACAGACTATTGAGGACATGCATGTTTCCTATTCTAAGGACTACAATGAGAGAAGAGGGGGTGGAGGCTGTCACTCAACAGAGCCCATTGTGAATTCCTGTCATTATGTAAGAAACTCTCATATTAGCAGATCTGTACAGGGAAGCTTAAAATAAACAGTAGATAGGCTAAGCCAACTGGAACTAATTAAATAATTACATCCAGTACAATGAACAATTGACATGGATGAATGTAAGAACAACTACTGGAACATTAATTTCTAATAACGGAATAATGATATTAGTGCCATATTGATGAAGCAATGTTGTTGTTTTTTGTCCACAAAATGTAAAACCTTGAACAGTTAGATATACAAATATTCATATTGTCATGCAAAAATAATATTGTTGTGTCAAAATAAGATTAGCATAAAGTGCCTCCAAAAATCCATGATGTATGGCGAAAAGCAACTGTTCACTCTCCTTTTGAATTTGTTTTCACAACAATGACTGGGATAAATGGTGGAGAGTAACAGGGCTAATGAATAAAACAGATTTTAACAAGTGGCCGACACATAGAAAACAGAAATGAAATAACTGCCAGGACAACACAATGGGAAAAAAGAGTCCATGAATTATTAAGTCTATCAACTAGGCCTACAGTGTATGTCTTTCTTTGTTCTACCTGTGAGAAGTATCACCCTTTTTAGAAACAACAAAACATTGCTCAAACTGTCTAAAGGTACGTTTGGTACTTCCCAAACGTAACACTTCGTATGGGTAAACTAACCGTAACATTTTAAAGGTAGACTCAGCGATATGACGCAGGTGCACAAAGTAAACAGAATAGTGGGTCAATTTCCGCAGCAACGAAGAGCGTTGAACGCAAGGCTAAACTTTTTAGCTGTTTTGGTCCTGTACCTACTACTCTCAAACAACGTGAAGGGAACCCATGCACATGCTCAGATACTGTGTGTGACTGTGTGAGAGCGGAATCTTGCATCTCGCTCATCACAATATCTGTGGTGCTGCTTGTGGCATCGTAATTTCACTGAGTCCACCTTTAAATATCCACAATATTCAATATGATTTACAAATACTGAAACTTTTTTTAAACAATGTAGGTGGGAAGGAAATCATTGACCCTGAGAATAACAGCACTAACAACCCCCCACTGACAAAAATATATTTGTTCCTGTGCAGTGAATATGAATGGCAAAGCTGTTTTTGCAGTGTGGGTTTCCGCAGTGCAGTTCTGATTGAATTCCAGCGTGTAACTGTAATCTGCACAAAAAGACTGCAACTGGAGCAGCATGAAATGCATTCATAACACAGATGGACTAATATATGTTCTCATGAAATATTCAATGATATTATGGTGGGATGATGGGCTGGCAATAAAAACTAAAGGGCAAGGCATACTGACTCTACGAGCCTTGGTAACCTATATAATAAAAGCCACATTGTATATTCGCAAACAAAGTGAATGCCCTCAAGTTGAAATTAATAATGTCACTATGATGGCTTTAAGAAAAGGGTGTGTGCGTGTGTGTGTTTGGTTCTGTGTACGCGTGTGTTTGTGTATCGTGTCTGTGCATGCATGTGTGCATGTTGATGTCTATTTATCCTGTCTTTTTCTGCTCAACTTTAATGAAACAAATCCAATAAAGATAACTTGATCAGGGAATCTTTGAGTGGAGTAATGCTCCCTCTATGTGTCTAGCTGTTTGGGATGGCTTTCATGTTATAGGAGAGGTCACATCAATAACAGGTATGTTGTTTCAGAGCTGGTTAATGGACAGACAAAACCCTTCATTTCCTCTGTGAGATCACCCCTGGGTTTCCATTGTTTAACAGTCCACCAGAAAAGCCTCCTACCCCCTGAAGCACACAGGTGAAAAACAGCTTGAAATTACAAACATTATCTGACATTTTAAAAGAAAATGAAATGAATAAACTGGTTTTGCCATCGGAATCCAAATTTGATTACAAAGCACATGCCTGCTAGAACGTGTTTTTCTGGCCCATTCAAATTCGAGGCATGCTCAAACGCTCCCCACATCTAATAGATTTTTCCACCTCGCCACACAATTTACTGCTTACAGATTTAGAATTATTTGGCTTCCGGCCAAACTTCAGTCATAAGGGAATTAATGATATGAGCAGATCAGTGAGCGAAAAACAGCTTGTGATTCTCTCTCCAACAGGTTTGAAAATAATAAAGGACATGCCCATAAACCAAAACCCACTGCTATCAGAGTCACACAATCAATAGAACACTCCATTGAATTACGTCAAAGCTTAGGATAGTTCAAGAATTTGTTTGAGGAAATTGCATAGGGAGAGAAAATGACAAAGGGAGCGTATGGCATCTATCTGATTAATACACCGTTGAATGAAGAATATGCTTTACAACAAGACATCCTTTGATTTCAAATCCATTCCTTTGTCTATAGGATCACAATATATGTGTCATAGTCTGTTTCCTCCCACAGTATAATAGAAAAGCTACATAAACTACAATCATATGTTTATTACTTTGATATTTTAAGCTAGAGAAAGAAATCTGGTTTCTATTCTCTTATCATTCCGCTGAGCTCTCTCTGAAAGATAATGCGAAGGTTATAATCTATAGACTGTATCAATTCAAAATATTTAAACTGAAACATTTTCTGAAGATTGCCAGTGGCAGCATCTCGACAGTTATAAATAATGTATAATGCTTTATGCAGTGGATTAATTATATTTATATGGAGCACCTGTGAAACATACCATTTTCATTCAAGTAGGAATGTAAATGTTGTTAACTAGAAAGCAGCATGGTTGACTGTTCTTCCTGTAAATAATTTAATCATCGACCTCCAGCTAGGTGAGAAGAGAGGGGGGGGTAGAGAAAGAGTACAATTCATGTCATCATGTCACAGCACAAGTCTTTCTGGGTGAAAGAGCTGCAGTTGTGAAGAATGAATCATGACCCAAATGATCCACACATGTTCTCTCTTTCTTCTCGCTCTCGCTCTCTCGCTCTCTCTCTCTCACTCTCTCAACCCTCATTTCCTTCCTCAACATCGGGGCTTTTCTTAATTGTTGGAACATACAGTAGATGGCTAGATGCAGATACTGATGTCACAGTAATATACTGCATGTAAAAAGCTTGAAGTTAAAAATATATATTAAAATAAACATCTTAAGCCATCTTAAGTCTCCTGTCCAGTCCAGTCCACTGGAATAGAACCAATTTTGACAGGCCCAAAATTGGGACAGTTCTCTTGGGGATCGATGTAAACTTTCCCTGCTAAGGCTGCATGGTGGAATTGGTCTCTTTACACCTGCAAGTCCAGATAAGTGTAATTTTGCTCTTAACCCTGATCATTTAGTATGTGGAGAGCCTTGAAAGTTAATTCTTCCTCAAGACGGCACTTGAATTATAATAGCCATCTCCACTCTCACTTCACGCTGTAAAAAGAATCACTGTGGTCGATGCGGCGCTCTAGCTAGCAGGCAAGGGCACTGTTTTTCAAATTAATTACAGTGGAGATCTCGGTTTTCCTATCCTTTGTGATCAGAGCACATAGCTTAGTTGCTATAATATATAATAATAATTATAATATAATTCACATAAGCAATAGCACTGTGACTCTGCTATTCATGACACATTATTTAAGCTTTCCATGCACTGCACTTCTCATTGACTGTCTGCCAGGAAATATTTGGATGCACTAGGATACAAAATGTTTCCCTCGAACAATAGAACAGTGTATTACTATTTAGCGCACAATTGATTTCCATGCAATCTCTGTCAGTATCCTGTTCTTTCAATGAATAAATGGCTCTGATATATACTGTAGATCATTCATGTTACGAATAGAAATGATCAAGCACGAAAGCTCTATCCAACAATAAGAAACTCAATGGCTTATAAATAATAATTTCCCCAAAAATATCTAAAATCAAAATAATGATTCAGAAGCTTTAACAAAACCTACATTGCTAGCGGCAGGACACTCGAGGAAAGCGTGCAATATCTCTTGTTGATTCATATTTCATTTCAATCATCAGCTCATTTCAGCCATATAGCCATCCAAACTGCAGCTCACTGGAATAGCGTGCCTTTGTTGAATGATTCCTCTCTTATTGTTAGAGAGCCAACGGCAGGCAAGCGAGGGAACACATGCCACAGGGCTAGGGCTGCTGGTGCCCTGCCAGGGGAGTTCTGCTGACCCGGCACATTCAGCTGGCAGCCAGTGAGAGACTCCACTGGAGGGACAAGTGCATTTACACAGCCTGATGGAGTCATTAATGGCTACATCGCTCATTAGCATCACACAGACACAGACAATATTAGAAGGTGACGAGACTGACATCAGAAAAATCGATACAGCTTTTTTTGTCCCTCTGATATTTTCTGCTATTCCTATTACACAATCACCACAAACGCACATATAGAGAAGCACTGGCGCGCGCGCGCACACACACACACACACACACACACACACACACACACACACACACACACACACACACACACACACACACACACACACACACACACACACACACACACACACACACACACACACACACACACACACACACACACACACACTATTGATTCCTCATGTAGTAGAATGACAAGGCGGCCATTATTGATTCTCCAATCCACTTTCTGCATGAAAATGTAATGATATAGAGTGTATTCAAGGGCAATGTAACACTCAAATGAAAAAACAAGCAAGCTCTCTAGCTACTGGAGGATATATGCATCATACACATCACCCAAAACAATAACAACCATCAATAGCACTTTCTGAAGGGCTTTTTCTCAATTTGCTTTGTACCTTCTTTCAGTTATTCTCTAGTCAAATGTTTTTGGTTGTGGAAAAAAATTTTTTTTTGCAAAACATTACAGCAGTATCTCTAGAAATCCCAAATTGATACAACTATGTATTACTTCCTCATACCTTTTGCACACAATGTATATAGACTCTTTTTTTCTTTTTTCTACTGTGTTATTGACTTGTTTATTGTTTACTCCATGTGTAACTCTGTGTTGTTGTCTGTTCACACTGCTATGCTTTATCTTGGCCAGGTCGCAGTTGTAAATGAGAACTTGTTCTCAACTAGCCTACTTGGTTCAATAAAGGTGAAATAAAAAATAAATAACAATGTGTGACAAGACCTTCTACTTGTATTGACGTCAATAGGAGATTTTTATATGAAGACAGGAAGGACTCTGTAACTACGAATTAAAAGAAAAAGCTAAATGGAAAAACATGAAATTGGAGTTAGAGAATGCGGAATGTGTCATTAACATTGTATGACAATTATGCTACTTCATCTGAAGGGGTAAAAACAAAAATATACTCAAGTCCTTCACATTTCTTCTGTTTAAATAAACCAGCAAATATGTAATATCTGCAAGGATTATAGCATGACTCATCAGCCTCCTTTATATCTTGTGATTCATGATTCTGTTCAATGTAGCAGTAAAATACCACAATGAGCAGTGTTGAGGGCCATCTATGCCATAAGAGAAGGCCTAAGGATTTATGAAATAATTGTCCTTTTGTATTTAATCTTTTCAATAATATTTTAATGATGTTCTGATTTAAAGATGCAGTCCGGGATCTTAATTAAAACCCCTTATACTGGCCTCCCGAGTGATGCAGCGGACTATGGCACTGCATCGAAGTGGTTGAGGTGTCACTACAGACCTGGGTTTGATCCCAATTTGGGAGAAAAAAAGGGGGTAAAATACAAAATAAAAATAAAAAATTCAAACCCTTACACTCATGGAAAACGGCATATATGGATAGTTTGAAATGTTTCTAAAATAACTATAAAAAGCATATGCATGATCATGGTAGCAATTGAAAGAGAACACGTTATCAGACCAAAAAGTGAGGACACAATAGTTTAACTGACACACGACTGAATCCAAACATTACACTGTTGATTTTATGTGCATTTGACATTTACTCAACCTGTCACAGCATTTGTCAACAATCAAATCTGAAAATAGTCTGAATACATTCAGTAACATAATAAGGATATGGTCCTTCTGTAGCTCAGTTGGTAGAGCATGGCGCTTGTAATGCCAGGGTAGTGGGTTCGATTCCCGGGGCCACCCATACGTAGAATGTATGCACACATGACTGTAAGTCGCTTTGGATAAAAGCGTCTGTCTGCTAAATGGCATATTTTTTTTTTTTTTTTTTTTTTTGGTTTGAATGAAAGGTCTAACTGATGTCTTAGTTAGACCACGCACCTCTCCAAACTGGCCACGCACCTCTCCAAACTGGCCACGCACCTCTCCAAACTGGCCACGCACCTCTCCAAACTGGCCACGCACCTCTCCAAACTGACCACGCACCTCTCCAAACTGGCCACGCACCTCTCCAAACTGGCCACGCACCTCTCCAAACTGGCCACGCACCTCTCCAAACTGGCCACGCACCTCTCCAAACTGGCCACGCACCTCTCCAAACTGGCCACGCACCTCTCCAAACTGGCCACACTTGCACCTCTCCAAACTGGCCACGCACCTCTCCAAACTAAAATATGATCTTACAGTGTGAGGCGCACCTCTCCAAACTGGCCACGCACCTCTCCAAAAACCCACTGGCTACAGGTTATCCACGCACCTCTTCACTGGTCACCATAGCAGTCACCCACTCGTCTTTCCTTCCAGTTCTCTGCTGCCCATGACTGGAACGAATTGCAAAAATCTCTGAAGCTGGAGACTCACATCTCCCTCATTAGCTTTAAGCACCAGCTGTCAGAGCAGCTTATAGATCACTGCACCTGTACATAGCCCATCTGTAAACAGCCCATCTACCTCATCCCCATACCGGTATTTTTATTTATTTTGCTCCTTTGCACCCCAGTATCTCTACCTGCACATTCATCTTCTGCCGATCTACCATTCCAGTGTTTAATTGCTATATTGTAATTACTTCGCCACCATGGCCTATTTATTTCCTTAACTTACCTCATTTGCACTCACTGTATATAGACTTTTTTGTTTTCTTTTGTTCTACTGTATTATTGACTGTATGTTTTGTTTATTCCATGTGTAACTCTGTGTTGTTGTATGTGTCAAATTGCTACGCTTTATCTTGGCCAGGTCGTAGTTGCAAATGAGAACTTGTTCTCAACTAGCCTAGCTGGTTAAATAACGTAAATAAAGGTGAAATAAATTTAAACATTTAAAAAATAATAAAAACATAGGCTCCTTCTGTTCAAGACAACTCAGGGTATACAGTTGAAGTCAGAAGTTTACATACACCTTAGCCAAAAACATTTAAACTCAGTTTTTCACAATTCCTGACATTTAATCCTAATTAAAATGCCCTGGTCAGTTAGGATCACCACTTTATTTTAAGAATGTGAAATGTCAGAATAATAGTAGAGAGAATGATTTATTTCAGCCTTTATTTATTTCATCACATTCCCAATGGGTCAGAAGTTTACATTCACTCAATTAATATTTGGTAGCATTGCCTTTAAATTGTTTAACTTGTGTCAAACGTTTTGGTTAGACTTCCACAAGCTTCATACAATAAGTTGGGTGAATTTTGGCCCATTCCTCCTGACAGAGCTGGTGTAACTGAGTCAGGTTTGTAGGCCTCCTTGCTCGCACACGCCTTTTCAAATCTGTCCACACATTTTCTATAAGACTAATAGCCACTCCAATACCTTGACTTTGTTTTCCTTAAGCCATTTTGCCACAACTTTGGATGTATGCTTGGGGTCAATGTCCATTTGGAAAACCCATTTGCGACCAAGCTTTAACTTCCTGACGGATGTCTTGAGATGTTGCTTCAATATATCCACATAATTTTCCTGCCTCATGATGCCATCTATTTTGTGAAGTGCACCAGTCCCTCCTGCAGCCCACAACATGATGGTGCCACCCCCGTGCTTCACAGTTGGGATGGTATTCTTTGGCTTTCAAGCCTCCCCCTTTTTCCTCCAAACATAACGATGGTCATTATGGACAAACAATTTTTGTTTCATCAGATCTTTTCTCCAAAAAGTCTGATCTTTGTCCCCATGTGCAGTTGCAAGCCGTATCTGGCTTTTTTATGGCGTTTTTGGAGCAGTGGCTTCTTCCTTGCTGAGCGGCCTATGATGCATATATCCTCCAGGCCATTCAGGTTATGTCGATATAGGACTTGTTTTATTGTGGATATGGATACTTTTGTACCTGTTTCATCCAGCATCTCCATAAGGTCCTTTGCTGTTGTTCTAGGATTGATTTGCACTTTTTGCACCAAAGTACAATCATCTCTAGGAGACAGAACACGTCTCCTTCCTGAGCGGTATGACGGCTGCGTGGTCCCATGGTGTTTATACTTGCATACTATTGTTTGTATAGATGAACGTGGTACCTTTAGGCATTTGGAAATTGCTCCCAAGGATGAATCAGACTTGTGGAGGTCTACAATTTTTTTTCTGAGGTCTTGGCTGATTTCTTTAGATTTTCCCATGATGTCAAACAAAGAGGCATTGAGTTTGAAGGTAGGCCTTGAAATACATCCACGGGTACACCTCCAATTGACTCAATTGATGTCAATTAGCCTATCATCAGAAGCTTCTTAAGCCATGACATCATTTTCTGGAATTTTCCAAGCTGTTTAAAGGCACTTAGTGTTTGTGAACTTCTGACCCACTGGATTTGTGATACAGTGAATTATAAATTAAATAATCTGTCTGTAATCAATTGTTGGAAATATTACTTGTGTCATGCACAAAGTAGATGTCCTAACCGACTTGCCAAAACTGTAGATTGTTGACAAGACATTTGTGGAGTGGTTGAAAAACGAGTTTTAATGACTCCAACCTAAGTGTATGTATACTTCCGACTTCAACTGTATATAGTTGATACTGTAAATGACATGAGTTTTCAAATATGTAAATGTGAAGTGCACATGTGTTTGGCTTGCTTGTATGACATCAAAGCAGTATTTATTATAATCTTCAACGTCTCATCTTTCAGAACAAAGACTCGTCTCTATTTACAGCATTTCCATTACTCACACAACAACAAATGTGCAAAAGTAGCCAATTAGAGGGAGGAATGGGGAATATTCAAGTCGCGTGGCGCTCAAGTTTATAACAGCTGTCAACACGAATACAGCGCTGTGAAACGGAGAACCTGCGCTCTGACATGTGTAGCATGTTACTCTACAGCCATTGTGTTCCAATTCAGGCACTTATCAATCACAATATCTGTCATTTTTAACATGTATACTGGATGACAGAGGTATTGAGTGAAAAAGGCTACACACAACAAATTCGTAAGATATTGTACAAATTGGATTCGTAACATATCATACAAATTGCTAAAAATATATATTTGTTGTGAATGACGTAGTACACAATTGGATGAAAGTGTACAAAAAACGGGGACCTGTTTTGGCTCGTGAGTACAACTTTCAAAACTACTGGCTGAAATTAAACAATAATTTTCATATCTTCATTTTGTGTTGGAAAAGTAACGGGTTAACACTGAAAATAAAAAAATACCCAATCAGGAGTTTTTCTTCGGCAGTCTCTGGGGAGATAAATTTAGCTATCTAAGTCAGTCATTGGCTGGGACCTCAGAAGCTACACTCTTAGTAGAAAATGTGCTATCTAGAACCTAAAAGGGTTCTTCGGCTGTACCCGCAGGAGAACCCTTTGAAGAACCCTTTGCCGACAGGTCATTGCACAATAGCAAGCACGGTCTAACTAGCTCACTTTTGTTGTAGGCTAGTGTGCAGCGGCTGCGGCAGGTGTTATCGAAGAGGATGTTGTTGCTAATTTGTTAGCTTTGCCCTTTTCAAAATTAACTTTCAACAAGATGTTAAGTTACAAATTATTGTCATCTGGTAAGTGGAGGGCTCCTGAGTGGCACAGCGGTCTGCATCTCAGTGCTAGAGGCGTCACTACAGACACCCTGGTATGATTCCAGGCTGTATTACAACTGGCCGTGATTGGGAGTCCCATAGGACAGTGCACAATTGGCCCAGCATTGTGCAGGTTTGGCCGGTGTAGACCGTCATTGTAAATAAGAATTTATTCATAACTGACTTGCCTAGTTAAATAAAGGTTAAAGCTCGCTTGCTGTTGTTAGCTCTCTTTGAAAACAACTTGTGTGTGAAACATTGTTGCATTTAAACTTTAGATTTTGTGTGCTGAACGTGAAAAAGGTGTTTACAATGGGAAGTAATAGTAATAACACTCCATGGTGCGTGCTGCATATTACAGTCACTGTCCTTTCAGCATCACAAACCTGTTTATTCTCACATCCTTTTACGTGTCACTGTTTTCTCTTTTGATGATAGTGTGACAGTAATGGCATTAGGCTACCAGTTTGGTTGTTGTTGCTGGTAGCATTTTCCATGCGGGTGCTGCCTCTGTGTGAGTGGCATCCCGAAGCATGGCTCAGCCTTAGGCCTGTTTGATTCAGTTGGGCGCATAAACTGTTGCTATATTGGTACAACGTGTTGGAATATTATTTTCCCCCACTGAAGACCTAGGTCCAATAGCCACGGTTCGCCACTGCTACAATGCAGCTATCAAATACCTCAATGACATCAATGATACAAATTAAGGATGTCAGAGGTCTGAGGCAATTATACAGAATGTACATGCAATTATAACTGTACAATTATGTAACATGAGCAAAAATAAATGCATAATGAAACCATTTTGAATTGGTCATACATGTATTATTGTGCATGTGTGGCTCTTACAGTGATGTGTAATCCAAACTGGTAACTATTTATACAAAGCCTATAAGAGGATTATAATTACAGTTATAATTCCATGTTTAAATTATGTCAATCATAACTCTAGTGCTTGTTCAAACTACAGATCAACAGCCAAACAAAACAGCTTGAAAGACAGGAAAGCTGCTGCCCTCACCCAGTTGAGACCTCTCCCTTTGGATGTCTCTGAAGTTGAGGCCGCTGTTGAAGGTGCTCTCCCTGTATCTGTGGAGGGCCTCTCTGTGTCCGTTGGTGCCCAGCTCCCTCAGGACAGAGGGCTTCAGAGGCGCTGCCCGCAGCCCGTGAGACCATTCCGAAAACTCTGGGACTGTCCACTTCACCAGGTCCTCCAACCGAACAATCACCTTCTCTGACACAGCAATGACCTCATGCTATAAGAGAGACAAGAGAAGGAAAGGGAAAGGGGATACCTAGTCAGTTGCACAACTGAATGCATTCTACCGAAATGTGTCTTCCGCATTTAACCCAACCCTTATGAATCAGAGGTGCGAGGGCAGGGAGTGTGAGGTCAGGAGGAAAATAACTAACATGGATATGTCAACTCCTAACACCACCTTAAGACTAATATAATAGTTACTATTAGAGATGGGGTCATAACATGCAATGGTAACTAGGGTGAACTTTTCTAAGCAACCTTTTGTTCAAATGTAATATTCTATTAGAGAGAGTCTACCACCCTTGAACAAGTTGTTTGAGGCAAACTAAAATAGCTTTTCAATCTTTCCCTTTTGAGGAATTCCAATGAAAAAATTGTAACATAGAAATGTTGAAATGTGGTTCCATTTTGAGGAGTAATGGGCGCTGTTGTGCTTGTTATCGGGCCGGAGTGGTATGAGATTGTTATTAAGCTGCGGAATCTGGAGGACAGATGTGTCCATCTGGAGAAACACACTTTTTAACGCTTACCTTACATCTGTCTGTACACATTTCCCTTGAAGCTATCTTTAAGCATTCACACACACACACACACACACACACACACACACACACACACACACACACACACACACACACACACACACACACACACACACACACACACACACACACACACACACACACACACACACACACACACACACACACACACACACTCTTTTAATTTGACCACTTTCTCACAGCAGGAACATAATCCTGCAGCAACAGGAAATTAGAATTATTGTGTGGATTCTAATTTATGTAGGGGTCGATACATTATTTGTTAGGGCAAATCAAGTCTAAAATTTGAAAGCGGAAATTACAAATTTAAGAAGCCTTTTTAAACCTCAAACACACTACCCGTTTGCATTTCCTGCAACAGGGTGTCAAATTAAGATCCTACATCTGTACAGTGCCTTTACTACTCTTCATACAGAGTAAATTTTCACAATCCTCGTCCACTGCTAAGAACTCTGAGTCAAAAACAAATCTGTAAATAAGAAAAGCTGTAATGGTTAGCTTCCTATAGCAGTGTCTTCTCAGTAAACGGAAACATAAGACATTCGCTTTTTTCACTCATATAATGAGCTGTCAAGTGGTGGTTGGTTGGTGGTTGAAACTGTTTGCGTGCTGGCGTGATGCAAGGAAGCCTCTTTTTTTAGGTACACATTTCCATAACATAGACCTCCATTTTAGTAACAATCAACAGCAGATAGCTGAAATTGTTAAGCAGTGATGCCAGCAGCCAAAAATTATCTGGAATTCTTACTGTGCTTTGAAGCAATTGCCTACGTAAAGATACTAAACTGGCAAATCATAGGGGATATATTATATTTGATACTACGTCACTCAGAAGATTTCACAATGGATTATGTATTTTGAGTGAGTGTATTCATAACATACTTTATAGTTTTCCTCACAGAAAGTATTCTCTAACATCATTACATTTTATGTGACAGGTGTGGGTGCCAGCATGTAACCAACTATCCTGTTTAGTAACTTGATTTACTTGAGTGACATGAGTTAGTTAATGAACAGACCACACATTAAAATGCAGTAAAAAATCCACAATGAGTTACCATAAAGAGTTAAGGTACTGATAGTGGAAGGAACTGGAAGATAAAACCACCAAGCTGCATATATAGGTCAGAGGTCTCATGAGGCTACCAATGGAAAGAAGTGACACTTCAAATAAAACAATTCACAAGAGGTTGCTGCTATATCATTTCATGCTCTTTGTCATACGATACAATAGGTTTACAACAACCTTAGATGTTTATGGAGCAATAATATTACAATGTGATTTAATACAAAAGGTTCATGATTAATAATATAGGACATCAAGAGTGAAAGAAAGGCAATATGGTCTGTTAGAGTCACGGCAAAATAAATAGTGGAGGTACGCCGTACCGGTAAACGTGAGCCTATCAAAATGAATAAAACTTGCCCAAAATAACGATAGGAAAGCGATAGGACACCTTAATTTAACATTACTGCATGTCAGTCACATGAAACATGTGCGAAATGACTGGAAACTGGGTGGTATACCCTCCAAATTGCGGTGGTTTGAGAAGAACACATTTTGTCAAGGCAGAGATGAGTGGCCGAGACCGAGCCATGCATGGACAACAGTCGATGCATCAATTCAGGCCTAATGTAGGCCTAATGTTAATCGCAGAATGGCATTACAATACACATGGTGTTTTGTAACTGATGTCTCTTTCCATTCATCAAATTGCGGGTGCACTGTTGGGGTTTGGATGTTGAAATTATTTTCTGAGTGAACGAATGTGCACAGGTAGCCTACCGGAGCACGTTTCTTAAGTGATAGTTTGATAATCAGTTGAAAATATAATGACTGGTTGTGTTTATGCCACATTAAATGGTATAGGCAGCATGTCCATAAGGCTAGGGGAAGCTAAACTTTCTCTAAAGTAAATGTAAGTCCCAAAATTCTACAGCCTAATTAGCTTACTCCTGTATATACATAAATAAATACAATTCAAAATAGGCTCCTACACCAGAAAGCATGATTTGGCCATAGAGGATAATCTGCTTACATTTTTTTTTGCATAGCCTACAGTTAGAAGGGCCCGCAATTTGGGGAGCGCGCGCTGCAAATTCTAAATAGATCCTTGTTGAGTTGCGACTGTCAGTGAAAAGCAGAGAGACCCAGCCAGGCATATAACAATATTTACAAACAGAATCACATTTAAAAAAAATGAAAAGCATATGGCTATTGCTGTAAAGAGATGACAATGAAAAGACTGTCTATTAGTTATCAAAATTCATAACTTAATTGGCACCTGTGGAGAATATCGGCCATATCCCCGGTGAGTGTGCATATTCACTGTCTTTATCATTGGGTCAGTGCCACTTTTGTTTGTTTTTGGACAAGAATTTCCTCCTCCAGGGTAGATGGACATCTTTGTATTTGTGTCTCCTCTTTTCATAGGCCGATTATACGGATCAGACAACATCGGTTTTTATTGATCTGTTTGTCAGTGTCAGCAGAGTAGGCTACCCTGTAATTTTTGTAGTTGGATATTTTTTTGTTAAATGCGTGCGTGCACTTGGGTGTTCCATACCTGTAAGAAACGTAATCTTGATTGACCCCTTTTTTTTAACTTTAAAACAAATAATATATGAGTGCATATATAACATGTATAGAATGTCAACTGTGTAAGAGCAATTAACGTTCCCAGGACTACTAATAAATGATACAGTATATCAATTAGGTGATAATGAGTCATTAGCCAGTTTCAGATGTGCTTGAAGCTCCAGATGCATTGACATGAAGCAGAGGTCACAAGGGAAGTCTATATGTAATGTTAGGAAGACTAGATCTAAAGAGCAATCTTAGCGTCAAAGCAATCTAAAGTAGAGTTGAAGGCCCTATTGACTACAAAGAAACAGTGTGCTTTTATGACTGTTAAAATTCAACAATTAATGGTACTACACAATAATCGCATGATCTGTCAAGTTCCATAAAATCCATATTATTACATATCATTCTGTAAAAGGAACACCACAGTTTTTGAACTGTGAGGGATATTCCTTAATGTCACCATTGTAGGGCAAAGTGGTACATTGGTTGGACAGGTCTTTCAGTTAAGAGTCAAGAGTCCCACAGACAGCCCCTGTCATGCTGAGAAGGTTTCAGTCTGGTGGCTCAGGGGGTCAACCCAGGAATTCCTTGGGCCAAAAGGAGATTAGTAATTGAGTAATGGGCATGGTGACATGAACAATGCTCCATGGTGCGCTCGGCTGAGGGAGTGAAATGCAATATGAGTTCATTATCTTTCCTCCTCAGCACTGACCTTGGCTACAGTGTCTCAAAACAAACTCAACTATCTAAAAAAAGAGGCCAGGAGATGCTAGGGGGCTAATATATTCTACTGAGACTGTTTAAAAATGGAACTGGGTTAAATAGTTGTTTTATGCCTGCAATGTATATGCCTGCAAGATATTGGCGATCAGATATGCTATAAACTATAAGCAGCTACCATGTTGTTTTGTACAGTGTGTCATTTCAAAAATACTTAAAAACACACAGTACTGAATACTATCTGACTTAGTTTGACTGTGGGGTGTGTAATCAAAGACTAAATCATATCAGGCTGAAGCAGTGCTATGAGCATTCACTAAAGAATGAAAATATGCTAAGTACATTCAAACATCTCATCTGTGGTTTCAGTCCTCTAAGGTTATAATGATCCACAATAGCTTGGGGCTTAGAGTCATGCATTATGGGAAATGTTTGATGTTAGTGGTTTGTCAATGACAAGGTGTAAACCAATCCAAATACCACCAATTTCTCATGTGTGGAGGGAAAAGTCACTGTTATAACACATCATTACATACAGTATATCAAAGAATAGCAGAATATAAAAAACTCATGTATGTGTATGGAAATAACATAAACCAAAATGATGTTTCTCTTTGAAGTGCATGACATCCAGTTTAAATTACATTTTAAATTACCACCAGTAATGCCATAAAACAAGATAATAATTGACATGTATTTTAGAAACGCAAAAGGAATTCACTTGAGGGCAACGTTCAGACTTAATGGCTTCTCCCTCCCCCTCTGCCTCAAATTCCTGCCATTGTTGAATGAATAGGGTGATTTGGGTGTCATGCTCACTAAACAGTAAGCATCTCACATACACTATATGTACAAAAATATGTGGAAACCCCTTCAAATTAGTGGATTAGGCTATTTCAGCCACACACGTTGCTGACAGGTGTATACAATCGAGCACACAGCCATGCAATCTCCATAGACCAACATTTGCAGTAGAATGGCCTTACTGAATATCTCATTGACCTTCAATGTAGCACTGTCATAGGATGCCACTATTCCAACAAGTCAGTTCGTCAAATGTCTGTCCTGCTAGAACTTCCCCAGTCAACCTTAAGTGCTGTTATTGTGAAGTGGAAACGTCTAGGGGCAACAACGGCTTCAGCCACGAAGTGGTAGGCCACACAAGCTCCCAAAACGGGACCGCTGAGTGCTGAAGCGAGTAGTGCGTAAAAATGGTCAGTCCTTGGTTGTAACACTCACTACTGAGTTCCAAACTGCCTCGGGAAGCAACGTCAGCACAATAACTATTCGTCGGGAGCTTCATGAAATGGGTTTCCATGGCTGAGTAGCCGCACACAAGCCTAAGATCACATGCACAATGTCAAGCTTTGTCTGGAGTAGTGTAAAGCTCATCGCCATTGAACTCTGGAGCAGTGGAAACGCGTTCTCTGGAGCGATGAATCACGCTGCACCATCTGGCAGTCCGACGGACAAATCTGGGTTTTATGGATGCCAGGAGTACGCTACCCGCCCCAATGCATACTGCCAACTGTAAAGTCTGGTGGAGGAGGAATAATAGTGTGGGGCTGTTTTTCATGGTTCGGGCAAGCCCCTTTGTTCCAGTGAAGGGAAATCTTAACGCTACAGCATACAATTACATTTTAGACGATTCTGTGCTTCCAACTTTGTGGCAACAGTTTGGGGTAGGCCCTTACCTGTTTCATCATGACAATATCCCTGTGTACAAAGTGAGGTACCTACAGAAATGGTTTGCTGAGATCGGTGTGGTAGAACTTGACTGGCCTGCACAGAGACCTGACCTCAACACTATCAATCACCTTTGGGATAATAATAATAATAATAATGAATGAATTGGAACGCAGACTACGAGCCAGGCCTAATCGCCCAACATCAGCGCCCAACCTCACTAATGCTCTTGTGGCTTAATGGAAGCAAGTTCCCGCTGCAATGTTCCAACATCAAGTGGAAAGCCTTCCCAGAAGAAAAGGGGGACCAAATCCATATTAATACACATTGATATTGGAATGAGATGTACGACGTGCTGATGTACACATACTTTTGGTCATGTAGTGTAAGTCGTTATAACACCTTCTATTGAGTTATTGTTTGAATATCTGGACCACCAGATAAAATAACTGGAAAATGACTTTTGCAAACATACTCCCTCCAGGAAAATCTGAGAAAAAGCAAATAAACAATATATCATCTGATTTCCCTACAAACATGTCCCAAGCACTCAAACACAACCCGTATGGATTTTTGCCTTGAACCAAAGCTGATTCTGGACAGATTCCACCATTTATTTCTACTGCAATCAATAAAACTGCTGCAGTCACTGCTTTCCTACCTCACTGCTTTGTCATTTATAGTAATAGAGTGGAGAAGCAGTGACATCCGAGATAATAACAAATTATTAGCTTATGATGCAAAAATACCACACCACTTGCCAATTTTCCATTTCCACGAAGGGTACCTGGAGTACTGCAAAGATAAGGCCTAAGCAATTAGCTGTAGCAGCACTTTGGCGGTTGTAGCTGTAAGTGTTATCTAAAACAGCTCTCTTGAAACATGAGCCAAATAAAGACAGTGTATTGAGCCAACATGTACCGGAGGGGGGCGTTGAGGGCAATACCTAATACTGTGTCACTCAATAAGTAGTTTAACGCATGTGACTGTTTTGCAATAGGCAGTTCTCAGACCACAGAATGCAGAGAGACAAATAGAGGTTGTATGATATTCACAATGGGTGTGCCACACAACACAATGCCTTTTCACATTAGCATGCAGGCATTTTTTAGCTAGTGGAGTAGAGGGTTTGTCAGCGAATGCAAAATGAGCACAGTAGGACATGGGTTTCTCTTGTCCCTGCCTACACTGGGAGGGGCTAAGAGCATACAAATACCCGAGCCAGAGGGGAAATGACATAATGCGTTGAGCATTGAACTCAAGAAGGGATATCCAGAGAGATTTATAACCTCCTTTTATCACACTGAGGAAAACACTTATTGTACTCATGACATGTGCACATTTGTGCCGTAAATATGTAGTCTTGGACATACCCATTAGTCAGAGGCTATAACTACGAAGTAAATCTTAGAAATTGAAAGCTGTCTCAGGCTATGCAGATTTGCATAAATATATTGAACTGACGAGTAATAACTGCAGCCAGTTTACCTGTTTGAGTAAATGTCCAATGTAATCAAGTTTAAAATCACATTTAATGGGGTCATGATTTTGGCATCAACATCACAGTTTTAGATATCATCATATGTTATGTCATACTCTACTTCAGCTGTGCTGTAGGCTATAACTATCAATTTACCACTACCAACACACTGGAGTCTCTCTGTCCTTTGATCCTGGAAGGAGTCAAATAATATTGTCCAGATATCCAATCATGTGGATGTTACCGCTTTACAATGTAAATCAGGCTTCTCAAGGGGTGGGGCTGACTTGTCCTTATTGCAGAAGTGTGTTTCTAAATGATGGACTGTGCATGCACTCAATGTAATTACAAAGTCATTACATTGTGTAAAGGATAATGCAAATGAATGATTTGGATGATCCTGGTTGAGTAAAGAAGAAAAAAGGATTAAGTTACATTTATTCATAGCAACATCCACTATAAATACCTTTTTCTCATGAAAAGGAAATGTGATAGCTACTGTATTACTCAAGAGGAAAGAATGCTTACCATCAGCAAAGGAAAAGACGGCTATGTTTGCATTGCTAATCAAATACAAACCAGGCTTTGTCCTCCCTAATGGCAACTGCAGGCATATTTCATGTGACCATAAAATCAAGTGATCGAAAAAATATTTCAATTTGATGTTGTGTCGAATAGAGTATTTGGGTAGGTTACAGTGGCATATAGAAAATATGTGATTCTTTCGTATACCGCACAAGAAAAGCATATACAAAACTAACCCAAGCTTTTTCGCTCTCTGCCACGCGCTTATGAAATGTGATACAGGCGTCATATTTGGCCACTTAGCAAAATGCCTCAGTTAATCATATTGCTAATGCCAACATATCGGACTACAGTAAGTGTCCTTTTGTAATGCTTTGGCATTTCGACCTGTCCTGATCCTCGGGTAAGAGGGCAGTACATTTGATCTGACAACAATATCATATCGTTAGGAATGCGAATGATTTCATAGACATTTTTTTAATGATTAAGTAACGTTCGTTAGACATGTTAGCACTCGTTTTCAATAGGTCGTGTGGACGTATTCAGCAACCATTCATATGCTATGATGAAAGACTCTGTTGTTGAATCTAGGAGTTTTGATCTCATGCATTTCGCAATTTCCTCCTATATGTCACCATTATGAAATAAAATGACAAACGCTGGATTCGTAGGCTATAGGGGTTTTTCTTCCCCTAATACAATTATCCCCGCAACAGCGTTATTACGCACAGCTGGATAAGATTGAACTGCACATTCAGCAGTCGACACAATGAACAAATAGGCTAAGTAGACAATAACACAGTAATAGACACATGCCGTTTGTGATGGATCAATGTGGGAATCACATAATGCATACGCATATTATACAATTAATGACCAAAGAATGCAGAAAATGCCACATTGATTTATCAACACAGAATATTTGTTAGTCTGTACGCTGTTATTCATTTGGCAGCATAAGGCACGTCATGAGAGCAAAAGAAGGTCATTACCTCTCCATGGCTAACTGTCCTTCCCGAGGGAGTATCTTCGGGTAAGAAATAAAGTTTTGAGCTTGATAAAAGTTGCTTAGTAGTCCTTTCCTCCCATAACAGCTGTAGCTCCGCTATGCAAATCGGATCCCCAGGCTTACATCTCACGAAGAAAAAGTCTCCGAGGGACAGAATTCTTGGTTTACTGTCCCGGTGAAATTTAAACGCCTTGTAGAATATATATGGTCCGTGTAAACCGCAAGAAGAGCCTACCCACTGTGGAGAAAATAACAATAAACAACTTAATTAATGACTTATTCATATTCAATAAATGAGGAAACCCATTAAATCGCACGACATGCGAAATGACTATGGCTTGACAAATCCTTAAATAACGCACTAATAACACCTGACTGATTTAGAACCATGTAACTATATATTAATATGTAAAAACCACAAAACATACAAGTATTGTAAATTAGCTGTCTCCAAATTGTTAATATTATGCGAAAGTAGAATATGATGGTGTATGATTATGTTAGTACGTTACCTTCGGTGAGTTGGGCTCCATCTCGACGTTCTGAATTGATTAAACTCAACACGCTCTCCAAACTTGTTGGATTGAATGGATTGCCGAAGGTCCTGTAAGGACCCTATATTTTTTAAGTTGAAAAACACTTTGTTGTCAATATAGAACACTTGTAAAAATATTGAGTTCCTCCAAAATTACAACAAATGGATGGCTTTTGTTGCTGTGCATCAGTTAAACTAATACAAATCCAAATTCGACAATCGTGTACCAATACAATCGTCCATATTCAATCAGGAAAACGACATATGCCTATTACTATCATTGAATTCGTGGAATTCGACAAATATAACTATGGAATTAACACTGTGCATCAGTCCGATAATGCCTCAATAGTGTATTTAAGTTATGCGCAATGGAAAAATGTGTGTTACCGTATAATTTATTTATTTTTTTAAATATGAAAAAATATTTATTCCAGGACCTGTGTAAAGATCGTTTGTATGAAATAACATTTCTCACAGTAATGATATAAGGGCGCTCGCTCTGGATGCTTTCGAGAAACAATGTTACACTCTGAACTACTTAAAAAGGCTATCAAATGTTTCCTCAAATGTTTTCTAATGTGGGAACAAAGACGTTCGGTTGTGCTCTCGAACGACGTAGTCTATAAATAATAAGTGACAAATGTTCAAACGCAAATTTGGCCAAGCTTCACGAGAGCCTATTGAAATGTATGAAGCATGCGATTATGCTGAAATAACAATCAACTCTCTAGGTCATAGGTTGTGCATAGGCTAGTCTACTCTCAATTGTGCTGATGACCGATATGCAATAATCGATTAGGAGGACTATTAATGTCAGTGCCTGAGACAGATGTCTGATATGTGAGCCTTGTAAAACGTAAGATATTTTTCAATGGTTTTAAAATGAGCTAAACCTTTAAACTGTGTAGGGGGGGGGGGGATAACAGTTTTGATAGTATTGTCTTTTGCACAGTTTGAGGTAGATATTTCTTACGATTTGTGCAAGTTTCAAACAAATTCTAATTACCACGATTGTCAATGGTGACCGTGATTTAAAGTATGTTAATGAAAAGTGCTTATTGAAGGGGTCATTCACCGATAGAGCCTTTTCCAGTCGCCAACTGTTTTTTTCATTCATTATCCGCCCTTGCCCTCCCTTTACCTGAGAAGCAACAACATGACTGACACATTTTTAAATGCAGTCTTATGCAATAAGCTTTTTCAAATTATGGAGGCAGGGCATATTGATCCCATTCCAGTTATCAGCATTACTTTATTTTAAAAAAAATGTATTGGGAAAATGACAAAGAATGATTCAGTGGATAAAAAAACACCAACAGATACAAGGACTGACATTATACAATAGGCCTATGCAAGATGAACCTATAAGTTTGATCCCCTAACATTTTTGGACAATATGTGCTGGAAATGGGGTATGGCCTGCTTCAGTATCTGTGTCATTATAGATGTTGACAATGAGAATGACCCGTCAGAGTATTTTTTTTTTCGTTGCTTGTACATTTTTAGGGGAAGTACATACTGTCCGTAATGTGATTAAATTAAGACAGTTGCTTAGTGAAACTTCATATTTGGTGAGTTAAGAACATATTTTTACACTATAAAGCTTGCAGAGCTGTCTAATGGGAGTTTGAATTAAGGTTATTCACATAACCACGGATCTATGAGCTCGGGACTATGCTGGTCACTCAATGAGATACATTATATCTGGAACTAAGCACCTCCCTCTGCAACTGGATCCTGGACTTCCTGACGGGCCGCCCCCAGGTGGTAAGGGTAGGTAACAAGAAACCTGCCACGCTGATCCTCAACATGGGGGCCCTTCAGGGGTGCGTGCTCAGTCCCCACCTGTACTCCCTGTTCACCTATGACTGCATGGTACATCACTGGGGCCAAGCTCCCTGCCATCCAGGACCTCTATACAAGGTGGTGTCAGTGGAAGGCCCTAAAAATGTCCAAAAGACTCCAGCCACCCTAGTCATAGACGGTTCTCTCTGCTACCGCACAGCAAGCGGTACTGGAGCGCAAAGTCTAGGTCCAAAAGGCTTCTTAACAGCTTCTATCCACAAGCCATAAGACTCCTGAACAGCTAATCAAGTGGCTACCCGGACGATATGCATTGTCCCTACCACTCCCATTTTTACTCTGCTGCTACTCTCTGTTTATGTTCCAAGCATAGTCACTTTACCTCTATCTACATGTACATATTACCTCAATTACCTCGACTACCCTGTGCCCCTGCATATTGACTCTGTACCGGTACCCCCTGTATATAGCCTCGCTACTGTTATTTTATTGTTGCTCTTTAATTATTTGTTCTTTTATACATTTTTATTTTAGTAATTTTTTTTATTCAGTTTATTTTCGTAATTATTTTAACACTTATTTTTCTTGAAATTGCATTTTTGGTTAAGGGCTTGTAAGGTAGCATTTCACTGTAAGGTCAACACCTGTTGTATTCAGAGCATGTGACAAATACAATTGTATTTTATTTGATATACACAAAAGTATGTGAGATGTTTGACAAGCAGGTTATTAATATCAGAGTAATTCCATCCGACAGGTGTGATGCGCGTGACCCCACCCCCTATAAATACCTGGGCACATAGCATCACTCCCTCAAGACTCTTCCCGAAGCTACAAGGGAAGCGACATCTGGACTAGTCACTCAATGGGATGACAATACCAGAGTAAGTCAGTTCTCGTAGGGCACAGCCTAGAGTAACACATCACCATAGGTGTTCGAGACAGTACCCGGCCGAACTAAAGGATACTGTTGGGAGGAAAGGGCAGCACCAAGTACAGCTGAGCTCATACCGTGAGGGTCAGACACATTCACCCAGTAAAACCTTGCAAAGGTACTGGGGGATGCCCAGCTGGCAGCCACACATATGTCAGAGAGGGGGACTCCCTTAAGCAGTGCCCAAGAGGTGGCAATTCCCATGGTGGAGTGTGCTACCACAGAGGATGGCACTGGGCCGGCCAGCTAGGCTATATGCTTGCAGGACAGTGTCTACAGTCCTATGTGACAACCGTTGTTTTGAGAGAGGCTTAACCTGTATTCTATCTCCAAAGCACAGAAACAGATGATCAGGGTGACGGATCGCCTGATAGGACACAGAGCGCAGACATCAACATGATGAGCCCCAGGGGGCATGGAGGTGGACAAGGTTGTTAGCACCATTTCCTTGTTTATGTGACCTGGGGGCAGGACCTTTGCTAGGAAGGCAGGATTTGGCTGCAGAGTAATGCTCGCCTTACCCAGGCCTAGACGATAAAACTCATCACTAACAGATAATGCATGGAGCTCGCCAACTGTCTTGGTAGAGGATATGACCACTAGAAACACAGTCTTAAGAGAGAGGTTTGAAGTCTATAACTTCTAACGTTTCGAAGGGAGGTCTGGATAGTGTCCAAGAAAGAGATCCAAATCCCATTTGGGAACTGAGGGGGCACTTGAGGGGCGCAATCAACGGACTCCCTTAAAAAAACTTGCTAGGAGTGTGTGGCTGCCAAGTGGACCATCATGCTCTTCATCATGACATGCTGAAATGGCTGCTGCGTATACCTTATGTGGATGCAGCGCTGCCAGCATCTAACAAAGACCTTTATTCTGCAAGATTCTGGAGCAACCCCCTGCTCCCCACACCACTGGCAGAACACATGCCATCTTGTGTCATAGGTTGACATGATGGACGGGGCCCTGGCACTCTGTAAGGTGTTAACAACAGAGGGCACAATATCTAAACCAGACCATTTTCCCTGTTTAGCGGCCAGGCCCATAGCTGCAGGCAGAAGGGATTCAGAGGCCACAATGTGCCCTCCACCTTTGAAAATAGGTCTGGTTTCGAGGTCATTCCCATGCTGCCCCCGCTAGGAGTGACAGTATTTGTGCTGAACCAGTGGCGTCTTGGCCATCTTGGGGCAATCAGAAGGACCTGGTGGCCCGCTTCTGTCCAGAGTCTCTGGAATTAGCCAGATCGGGGGGAAGGCCTCTTCCTAGACCAAGTGACCAGATTGAGAACCAGAGGAGGCACTGTATGTTCCTCTCTGAGGCAAACAGATCCACCTCCACTTCCCCCACATGCGACTCATTATTTGGGGATGTATTTGCCACTCCACGGTCCGGAGGGCCTTCCCTGGACAGAATGTCCGCTGCAATGTTCTGGAACCCTGGGAGGTGTACAGCTGTTAGTGAGGCCAGATTTGTATGTGACTACAGCAAAAGGGTATGTGCCATCTGGGAGAGGTGGATGGAACCCAGACCCCCTTTGTGGTTTATGTACGCTACCAGTGTGGTACTGTCTGTCTGTACCAGCACATGTTTGTCCCACAGTTGTTGGAGAAAATTTAGCAGAGCTAGTTGGAGTGCTCTCATCTCCAGCATGTTGATGTGGTGTTTGGACCAGCTGGTACTCCATGTCCCGCTGGCCTCCCTCTCCCTCAATATTGCTTCCAGCCTGTCAAGGAGGCACATATTTGAACGTTCCCTCTGATGGACTCTTCCCAGGCGTATCCCGCCTGACAGGAATATCAGGGATCGCCATCTGGCCAGTGCTCACTTGCATTCCTTGGACACAGTCAGGCGACAATACCTGTGTTCCTTGGGGTGTAAAACTTGAGCATTGAACCACCTCTGCAGGGGCCTCAAGCGTAGAAGGCCCAATAGGGTCAAAAGAGAGGCTGCAGAGAGGAGACACATCAGTCTCTCACACTGAAGAACAGTCACCTTCTGGTCTTGGAGAAAAGGATTCAGGTGAACTATAATTTTCTAGACTCGCTCTTCGGTGATGTGAGCCCTAATTAGAGACGAGTCGATCCGCATGCCCACAAACACTACAGTTTGTGTGGGGACAAGGTGGCTTTTTTGCATGTTCACCCTGAGGCCTAGCTTTGAGATGTGTTTCAGGAGAGATGTCGTGTCTGCTGCTGCCTGTTCTCGTGACTGAGCGTAGATTAGCCAATCGTCTAGGAAATGTTGTACTATCATCCCTTGTAATGTTAGGGGTGCTAGAGCAGTATCCGTGCATTTTGTGAATGTTCTTGGTGCCAGGTAGAGGCCGAAAGGTAACACTTGGTACTTGTATGTTATGCCTTTGAATGCAAAGTGCAGGAACTTCTTGTTAGCCAGGTGGATCAGTATGTGTAAGTAAGCATATTTTAGTTCAACAGTGTTGAACCACTGGCCTGGGCTGATAGCCTGTAGAATGCTGGACAGAGATAACATATTGAAGGAGGGTTTTCAACCACTGGTTGAGAGGCCTCAAGTCCAGGATGGGGAAAAAGGTCACCATTCTTCTTGGGGACTAGGAAATATATTCCATATAACTCAATGTGCTGTTCTGATGGTTTGAGTTGTCTGATTGCCTCCCTGCTGGAGAAGAATGCAATTTCCAGTTATAGAGCTTCTAACTGGGGCAAACCCCATCAGGATGACTGAGGGTGCCCATCCTTCTTCGTAGCAGAGGGATGGTGCTTGTTATGCCTCTGCTGCATGTACCACTGCTGACCCTGAACCTGTTGAGGTGGCTGATTATGGCAAGGGCCCAAGTGGCCTTTCAGGGGAGGGCTGAGGTCTAGACTGAAATGGTCTCTGGGTATGGTAATGTGTTGCAGGGGGCCCCATGAAAGACTGCAGGGTCTCTGTCCTTCCATAGCGTGGCCGTTTGGTCCAAAATGTCATCCACACCAGCACCAAAAACTTGGCCTGGGGAGATGGTTAGCTCCATAAGGGTTTCTTCACGGAGGCCGACATCTTTTTTTGTTGTTGTGAGAACCAAAGCTGTCTACGTGACAAGATGACCATAGACAGGGCTATGCCATTAGCACGTGCTATCTCAACATTTAATAGGGAGAGGAGTGTGTACCCCTGAGTCATTTCAGCCATCAGCTCGAGAGTCACCGTCGGTGGACAGGAGAGCTATCAGAACGTGCAGGTATGCCTGCAGCAGAGGGGTTGCATTCATGAGGTGAGCCACCATGGCCAAGGTCAGAAGCATCCTTTAAGTGGTCGCCAGCAGCCCAATGAGGTCCTGGAGGCCAGAGGGGAGACCTATCAATGATCCCCTTGTCTGGAAGGACTATAGCCGCAACAATAGGGTCCATGGTCCAGTCCCAACTCCTCGGGAGAAGCCATGACGGTCCAAGGCTTGAAACATGGAACCTTGAGTTCACCTTAGGCCAAGACTAACACAGTTCATTGGAGAATTTGGGGCACTGAGGAATGTACAGTTGCCCGGGCTGCTGTTATGGTCTGGATTAATATCCAGAGCTTTCAGAACCCTAGAGAGGAGCTCCTGCATATCAGCTGATGAACAGGGTAGTTCACTCTCAGCCCTCTCTGAGCCATGTTTTCGCTGACCCAGAACCAGCCTCAGAGGTCTCTTCGTCTAGGTCATTAACAGCAAGGATGGAGATATCATCAGGATCCAGTCTTAAATCTTCAATGGCGCTTGTTGGGCTGAGAGAGCGGAGCTGGGAAGACAGAGGCTGCCTGGGCCTCCAACACATCCAGAGTAGGTCCCCACACATTCTCCCCTAACCTGGGTAGGCACAGTACCCATCCTCAAATTCCAGAAAGAAGAGGCTTAGCATCCAGCTAACAAGCAACAGGTAACGCAATTAGCCGGGAAACTAACAAGCGGACAGACATAAACAAGACAACTAATCCTCATGCTGTGATCAGGTTGGCCCAACCTGTTCATCCTACTTTGTAATACAGCATCAACCTGTAAAACAAACAAAAACATTACGATGACAAAACACTGCAGAGCACTCCTGGGAGGCGCAAGGTTCGCCCAAAAATGGAGTATACTCTACACACAATGAAAAACTCACCAATGAAGTCTTCTACATCCACTTCTCACTCACCTGCGTAGCCAAGGTAAGAAAAGAGGAAGTGATGCTCAGGTATTGATAGGGGGTGGAGGCACACGCATCACACCCGAGGCATGGAATTACTCTGATATTAATATCTTGACTCATCCTGCCGCCAGGTGGAAGGATATCCCCATTGAGTGACGAGCATAGTCCCTCAAGCGAATTAGATTTGTAGCTTCCAGAGGCGTTGGAGGAGACACGTCATGCTCACGATATCGATATCAAACGGTTCCCTATAATTCGGCTATAATAAGGCAGTCTTACTTGTACTGTGGTTAATAACCTACTCTTAATAAGATAAATTACATTGTTCCTGTGTCATAAAAAAGCATGTTTTAAGTGTTGCTGTATGCTAATAAACATGTCTATGACTTATTTTTGATTTTAATGAATGGTTACAACTTCTCTGTAGGGAAGGTTTGATTGAATCCTGCCCATAAGTCTTATTATTATCATCATATTTCCCAAATCCCTAACCTGTTTAAATGACTAAATCAATGGACCTACTTTAATGACAGAGGACATAATGAATTCCTAGTCAATCAATAAGACGACTTTACCCCTTGTCTAGTAATTGAATGTGCCTGTTGTCAATAGAGAAGACTCAACAGTTATCACCACAGTGTAAGACAAATTCTTTCCCCATTTTATTTGCTTTGTAATGAAATGAGTCATAAACGTACACCTTTATTCACAGCAGTTATGAATAATGACTTGATAGGAAAGATACATTGGAGGGAACAACGCTGTCTTATAACAATTCCAACCGTAATGTCATCACACTGGCACTAGAACAGAACACTTATGGTTATAGAGCTAAATTAAATTGTGGAATAACCATTAAGGACATTGACTTTGGGACATTTCTACCATGCTGGCAGAACATATGATAGCAATCTCCAGCATTCTCTAGAATAGAGTGTGGGAGCTACCGATTGATTTGGCAGTGTTTATCATAAAACACTGCAGTACCTTCTTTAGCATATAATACCACAATAAGATGGCACCATACACAAATGGTTTACAGGGGGTTATAAGTAGTTTATAATGACGCATTATTTGATAGCCTGCTTTATAACACATTTATAAAGTTATTGTATGGTCTTTGTTGTGTCGATAGATTGTAGATTGAACAACTCTTTCATTCAAGGACCCTACATAATCAGAACATAACTTCACAAATCTCTTATGTCAATAACCTTGAGTATGCTATTGCTACTGCATCTGTGCAGGTTATTGAAATAAGCTGACAGTTGCATTCATGAATTATGAATGTGTGATGTAGTTAAGCCATGCCCATGACACTAAATTGTTTGTCATTGACAGCTAGTAGCTGCTATTATAGACTCCCTACTGTTAAGTTCCCCAGCAAGAAAACCAAAAATTGTCTCTCAAACAGAAGGGGGAACAAATAAAGAGTCACTAACAACAACCAAAACGAAACAAGTGGGGTTTTTGGAGAGCTTCTGAAAGACAAAACATGGCGGTGTCCACTGAAAATTGACTAGCAACAAGAACCGGGACCTAAAAGACACCCACCATCAGCACCCACACAATTTGCCCATGAATAGGCAAACAAAAGAAAAACCCACACCCCACTAAGACAGGATGCAAAGCAAAAAGTGGAGCACAACAACAGTAAAGAAGATCAGATAAGGATAATTTGTCTAGAAATCAAATAGGGAGAACAAACTAAAAATATGTTGATCCGCCACATCCCTCAAGGCAACTGGAGCACGAGGCCAGCCACTCTTAAATAGCACCTGGGCCAGCACAGGTGAAACACCTCCCGACTAACGAGATGGACAAGCCAGCACAGGTGTATCACTTACTGAATAACAAGGTGACACCAATCGGTGCGCCCTATGTGCTAACATCCAACCTCGTTAGCACATGGGTCACATAGAAAATGGAAAATCCTGTAACACTACCAATATTAAGCATCATATGGACCACATACAGTAGGCTACATTTACACAAATCTTAGTGATAATATTGTGTTTAAATTAATTGTGATGATTGCCAAAGTATTGGGTTTGAACTCCAGTATGACAGGTCTCTGTGAGAATAGGTTCATTTTAGAGTGTGGTATTTAACACGTAAACTGCTGGGTCTACCCCCTTTACAATGCCAATGAGAAGCCATTTTGATTGCAACATTATGACAGTCAAATAAATACATTTCATATACAGTACCAGTCAAATGTTTGGACACCTACTCATTCCAGGGTTTTTCTTTATAACACATATGGAATCATGTAGTAACCAAAAAAGTGTTAAAACAAAAATATATTTTATATTAGAGATTCTTCAAAGTAGCCCCCCTTTGCCTTGATAACAGCTTTGCACACACTTGGCATTCTCTCAACCAGCTTCATGAGGAATGCTATTCCAACAGCCTTGAAAGAGTTCCCAAATATGCTGAGAACTTGTTGGCTCCTTTACCTTCACTCTGCCGTCCAACTCATCCCAAACCATCCCAATTGGGTTGAGGTCGGGTGATTGTGATGCAGCACTCCATCACTCTCCTTGGTCAAATAGCCCTTACACAGCCTGGAGGTGTGTTTTGGGTCACTGTCCTGAAGAAAAACAAATGATAATGGGACTAAGCGCAAACCAGATGGGATGGCGTATCACTGCAGAATGCTGTGGTAGACATCCTGGTTAAGTATGCCTTAACCAGGCACCCCACACCATCACACCTCCTCCTCCATGCTTCACAGTGGGAAATACACATGTGGAGATCATCCGTTCACCCACACAGCATCTCACAAAGAGACGCCTGTTGGAACCAAAACTCTCCTATTTGGACTCCAGACCAAAGGACAAATTTCCACCGGTCTAATGTCCATTGCTTGTGTTTCCTGGCCCAAGCAAGTGTCTTCTTTTTATTGGTGTCCTTTTGAAGTGGTGTCGTTGCAGCAATTTGACCATGAAGGCATGATTCACAGTCTCCTCTGAACAGTTGATGTCCTTTTAAATATACTTTTTTGGGGAAATGTCAAGGATGGAGGGGGCCATGAAAAAAAATTGCTAAGATATTTCAATTTGGAATTCATTTGGAGACAAAATGACTGCCTCCGGCGCTCTTGTGTTAAGCATCTCCCTCTCCTCACTGCCTCATTCAGAAATTCACTGCTGATTAGATATCCATTTACAATGGGCACCTCCTTTAGTTTAGGACTGTCATTAAAAATCCATCAGGCAAATTTGTTCCTCTGCACACGTTTCAGCTGTAACCTTATGCTTGTCTTTGTGCTTGCATAATTATATGACAATGGCAGGGTCAGCAAGATGCATTCAGAACAGGTAACAGGAGACCTGAATGGCATTGCAGGCTAAGTTTAGCACATAAAAGCTATCTTATGAGGTGCTCTAGCATTTCTTACTCAAGCATATAAGACCTGTCCATGCTTATGCAGTCTGTTATTCCCCATCCTTTGCTTTGGGGGCAACATGATGAGTTAGATTGATGTACTGTAGCTCGCATTTTCCAAGTGCGAAACATGTTTTGCGTTGCGGAGGGGCTTTTAACCTTGGTTGACATTACATCAGTGCACAGACGCAAACAACTTAATCTACCATTTCTTACCCTGAACAATAAGATACACTATTTCTGCATACAGTTCATTTTCTTAATAAAATTAATTCAACTCATTATATTTCACTGTTCAAATCCAACCTTGTAACTGAAAAGGCAGCATGCACACTCTCCAGCCACGTTTCACCAACATGGCCATTGCATTCCCACTACAGGCTGTAGTCATTGAGCATGCATGATGTTGTATGTCGACATGCATGTTAGTTATAAATGATGAGAACACAAACATTGGATGAAGGTATTCAAAAATGTTGTCTAAATGGCTGACATTAGAATGAATTAATTGACTGCAAAATGCAATTTCATATTCACAGCTCTTATAACAACTGAATTGTTTGATAATGACAAGTGAGTCATTTTACTATGCGTCACAGGAATATAATCATGCATCACAGAACACATATTGAAGTGAATATGTATTAACATAACTGCGGATATATTGCAGCGATATCAAATGCAAATTGCATCAGGAATGAAAGCTCTGGATAAATCTGAATTTGCAAACTACCTACAGAATTCTCCCCAACCATTGACAGTATCTCTCCATCTGAAAATGGAATTAGCAGAATGATGAATAATGTATTGTGCAAATATCTGGTGTATAACTCTGTTGCCTTGATTTATAGCTGCTGGTAAATTGATAATTTACAATAGACCCTGATGACTCAAAAACCTCAACTGTGAAAACCTCATTAAAAAGAGCTGGAGTAAAACCATCAAAGTTGACTTCTGAATGTTGCCTTAGTTGTATATATTATGCATTTTCACTACTCTCTGGCGGCTAATATAATATATTGATCATTAGTGGTAGGACCCAAAACCTCCTGCTGAACTGGGAGGTTTTGGGATGAGCATTTGGCTGTAGATTAAGGCACTGGTGGCAAGATGCAATGTCTTTTCCATTCTATATTATATGTTCAATAATGTACAAGTGATGAAAAAGAGGGGCCTCCTCACCTTCAATAGGCATGTCACACATCTGCAGGTCTTTGTAGAATCAATTATGGTTTTTGTAATAGGTTTTAGAGTATTTTTTATAGTCGTTTGAATTTTTGCAATGGTTGTACATTTTATAGGGACCCACTGGGTACAGACATCAATTAAACGCCTATTCCACGTTGGTTCAACGTCATGTCATTGAAATGATGTGGAAACAATGTTGATTCAACAAGTGTGTGCCCAGTGTTGAGGAAACAATGTTGATTCAACAAGTGTGTGCCCAGTGTTGAGGAAACAATGTTGATTCAACAAGTGTGTGCCCAGTGTTGAGGAAACAATGTTGATTCAACAAGTGTGTGCCCAGTGTTGAGGAAACAAGTTATGAAAAATAGTTAGGTATTGTTTCAATGCAGTGGAAAGACAAATATTGTGTTCAGAACAAAGCACATAAGCAAACCTCTCAGCATTAATAATTGATCTCTTTTTATATGGCAATTTAGGGCTCACTTGAAGTTGCTATGGTGACAGGGTATTTTGAGACAGCCAATGACCTATGCAAAAACCATTCACTTCACTGGAACTAAATTAGATTGGTAGTACTGCTGTCTAATATATGCTTGAGAAGAACATAATCCCTTCTTTGCTTCGGTTTTTCAACAGAGGGCAGATTTAGGTCGTTAATATCAATGTAAAACATCTGTGAGCTGTTTACTGTGAGGGAATATGAGCCAAGTAGCAACCCTCAGCCTTGTTTTGATTTCTAATGCTGACAATATAAGAGTTGTCAAGTTAATAATGATACAACAAGGAGTTAAGGAAAATACATGGAACACAATATTCTTTACAGCAAATCCCCTGTAAGTCTCTTTATTTCGGATTACGTAAAAATTCCACATTTGAAAAGCTTTGAGGAGTTGCTTTGAGGCAAATCATGTTGTCCAATAACTCTGGAGCCCATGCAGCTGTTGGCCTTGGCGAATGAGTCATGTGTTGCCCATTTATGTCCAATTTCTCCCATGCAAATGCTTGACATGTGTGACTTACAGTTTAAACACAGCCCTTTGACTAGGCAGAAGATCAATGCCAGTGCAATCAAACCATTAATGCCACCTGTTCAACCTTGACCCTGCTGTTTTAAGAAAGGTAATAAAGAGCCAGCCTATTATCTTTACAATAATACTTGAGTTAATATAGAGATAGACAAAAGGGTAGATGGTTTACTATAAGGATCATCATTATGTCAGCAGCACGTGTTGTTATTCTTTTGGAAACATGTGTGCTCTAGATTTCCTTTCCTGGTAATGAGAAACGACTGTTGTTCATTAATGTCCTCAGAGGGCATATTGCTGGCACAACTAATTCACATCAATCCAACTGACAAATATGTTGTGGAGAAGCTTTGCTGACTATAACATGACAGTCAAGATAATTGAAATGGAATGCCTCCCATTTACCAACCACTCACCTGGCAGATCCCTTTCGGTAAAATTAAGTGATCACTGCCACCTGTTGGATCACAGTAGAATTTCAACTCAGAAGGAAGTGTACGTTATTATTTCTCTGAATATTTATGTGAGATATCAATGAAAATGTGGTTACATTCCACAATCATATTTGGATGTGCTATTCAGAATATGATCAGAACTCTCCCTGTACTACCCCTGTAATACCCCAAAAGAGAATTGAAGAGTGACAGTTATAACACAAACACAAAACATATGTGCAGATAGATTGTACTGTAATTCAAACCTCAGTACATATTTTTCTGAACTACCCTGACCAATACCACAGAGTGTTACAACCACACAGTACCCAACAAGACTTCAATCAAATGGAATATCCTGGTATTTTCTCCTTGAGGCAAAAGCCCTTGCACAGAAACGAGTTAGGTCAAGAGTCATGGTGGTGGATGCCCTTTGCTCCCAGGGCCAAAGGGCCAAGAGGATTAAAGTAACTTAAGTATCTCACAACCAAGTGAAATTAGCAATTAGTTGCTCAAGTTCCTTTACACGCTGTCAGAAGACTGACAAGGTCATTCAGTTCATCCCTGACACAGCAAATGACAATCTTCATTAGTGGTGTCATTATTATTACTGAATGAAGCGCAGAGGAAGCCTTGTTATTGCAGGTGGGAATGTGGCAGCTGGGAAATCTATTTCTGTTTACATATCAGGGGGTTTGTTTCCTTGCTCTGCTCATGATCTCTCCCAATGAACTATGTATACTGAACAAAAAATTTGAGCGGAACATGTAAAGTGTTGGTCCCATAATTCATGAGCTGAAATAAAAGATCCCAGAAATGCTCCATATGCACAAAAGCTTATTTCTCTCAACTTTTGCACGCAAATGTCTTTACATCCCTGTTAGTGAGCATTTTATCCCTTGTCAAGATAATCCATCCCACTGACAGATGTGGCATGTCAAGAAGCTGATTAATTATCATGGTCATTACACAGGTGCACCTTGTGCTTGGGACAATAAACGACCCCTCTAAAATGTGCTGTTTTGTCATAACACTATGCCACAGATGTCTCAAGTTTTGAGGGAGTGTAAAGTTGGCATGCTGACTGCAGGGATGTCCGCCAGAGCTGTTGGCAGAGAATTTCATGTCCTTTGCTCTACCTTATGCCACCTCCAATGTTTTAGAGAATTTGGCAGTACATCCAACCTGCCTCACAACAACAGGCCACGTATAACCACGCCAGCCCAGGACCTCCATATCTGGCTTCTCATCTGACTATCCCACAGGTTTAGGAGGTGGGTTGCTGAGGAGTATTTCTGTCTGTAGTAAAGCCCTTTTGTAGGGAAAAACTAATTCTGATTGGCTGGGCCTGGCTCTCCAGTGGTTCGGCCTGGCTTTCAAGTGGGTGGGCCTATGCCCTCCCAGGCCTAGCCATGTGTAATCCATAGATTAGGGCCTAATGAATTTATTTAAATTGACTGATTTCCTTATATGAACTGTAACTCAGCAAAATCTTTGAAATTGTTGCATGTTGCGTTTATATTTTTGTTCAGTATATTTATTCCAATGGAAAGTAGACACCAGTGCTAAGTAGCTACCAGGCAGGACCTGAGATGTCACTTTGCACTAGATCTAGGTGGGAATTATGTTCACCAAACTGTACCGTAAATTTCCCAATCCAAAACTTATCCAAATGGGAGGTCCATTTCACTTAAGTTTATTCTCGACCATTTTGTGAATACTAGCAGATGCAAGCAGGTTGCATGTGCCGATCCGCATGGTGCTGCAATTATCATTGTAAAGTCATATTATAGAAGACCAAGCGGACAAAAAATCTGGAACAAAGACAGGAAAAGTCTGTCCCATTTCCAAGGTCACTACCCTTCCTACTGTTTCGTCTTTTACCGGCAGGGAAATTGAATATAAACACAACATGTAAAGTGTTGGTCCCATGTTTCATGAGCTGAAATAGAAGATCCCAGAAATGTTCCATGCACACAAAAATCTTCTCTCAAATGTTGTACACACATTTGCTGTCACGGCCGTCGAAAGAACTAGACCAAAGCGCAGCGTGTGAGCGTACATTTTCCTTTTACTATAAAAATGACAACAAACAAGAAAACAACCATGAAACTTACAGGGCACAATGCCTCAAACAAAGTTAACTACACACAAACACAGGTGGGAAAAAGGTCTGCCTAAGTATGGTTCCCAATCAGAGACAACAATAGACAGCTGTCCCTGATTGAGAACCATACCCGGCCAAAACAAAGAAATACAAAAACATAGAAAATGGAACATAGAATGCCCACCCAAATCACACCCTGACCACACCAAAATAGAGACATAAAAAGGCTCTCTAAGGTCAGGGTGTGACATTTGCTTACATCCCTGTTAGTGAGCATTTCTTCTTTGCCAAAATAATCCATCCACCTGACAGTTGTGGCATATCAAGAAGCTGATTAAACAGTATGATCATTACACAGGTGCATCTTGTGCTGGGGACAATAAAATGCTACTAAAATGTGCTGTTTTGTCACACAACACAATGCCACAGATGTATCTAGTTTTGAAGGAGCATGCAATTGGCATGCTGACTGCAGGAATATCCACCAGAGCTGTTGCCAGAGAATTGAATGTTAATTTCTCTACCATAAGCCACCTCCATTGTTGTTTTAGAGAATTTGGCAGTACGTCCAACTGGCCTCACAACAGCAGACCATGTGTAACCACAGCACCCCAGGACCTCCACATCTGGCTTCTGCACCTGCGGGATCGTCTGAGACCAGACACCCAGACAGCTGGTGAAACTGAGCAGTATTTCTGTCTGTCATAAAGCCCTTGTGGGGAAAAACTCATTCGGATTGGCTGGGCCTGGCTACCCAGTGGGTCCCCTGCCCAGTCATGTGAAATCCATAGATTATGGCCGAAGGAATTTATTGAAATTGACTGATTTCATTATATGAACAGTTACTAAGTAAAGAAAATAATAATTGTTGCACGTTGCGTTTATATTTTCTGATCCATATAGAATCAGCTCTGCAGCCAAATAGGCATAGAGAACATTGCACAATCTTGTGTGCCTTACCATCCCTGGCTGAATTGAAAGTAGTGAATCATTTCTTGTGACGCTCTACTGATATTGAATTTGGGTTTGTACACATCAAATTGTAATCACAGTCAGAAATATCAATTTATACATGTAATTTTCAAATATAGCTTCAAATGTCAAAGTGGGTTTAGAGTTGAGCTATTTTTTGTTATTGGAGGAAAACATCTAACCAAGGGCATATTTTTTGTGTTATAAGTGGTTTTAATATGTAATCTGTATACAGTATATGCATGCATGAATAAATCTAATTAATTCAAAGGACCAAAGGGACTTCATGACTCATAACTTCATAAAGAATTATTGCAAGCTGTTGATTTGAATCAAAAGTCTGTGCAACCATAGCTGCGGGAAGTAGGGGTACTGAGGGTGCTGCAGCACCCTCTGATAAAACATTTTTTTAAAGTATATATATATATATATTAGTTTCCCTCCCTAGGCCTTTAATGCTCTTTTATGAATGGAGAAAGATACCTGTCAGGAGAGCAGAGAAAAATACTATTAGTAGGCCTATGTTTTTTCCTTTATATAACAGTCTAAGTAGATCATATCTCTATTTCATTGTGGATTGTGTCAGTGAAATAGATATTGAATATAATGCTAACCATTTCTTAAGAGCCCCATACTTCAAATCTACTCAATTTGGTTCAAATAGATGTGTTATGTTAGGTCTTTCTCAATTCCCTCTCTTCCCTTTGTCCATAAATGTGACAGTTTACAGCACAGGAATTTCATGAAGCACACATGGTCACTTTGATGAGGCCTAGGCTATTGTATGCTAATTTTTAACATCTGATGAACAGTTCCAGTGAATACCATCTGCCTTTGAGCCTGTGTATAGCCTGATTATATCCATCAATCATAATCGAATAACGTATTGCCTAACAGAAGCATATACCATGTTAAGCACTGCAGTGCTGCCCTCTTCAGTACAAAGTTGCACATTTAAATCCCTTGACGTTAATAGAATGTGATAAAATAAATAAATAGCCTTTTAGTTGTGTGCGCAAATGTAGCCTTATCTACTCTTGGCTGCATTGGAAAATCACTATTGTCATGCAACTCCCATCAGTCAAAAAGAGACCCCAATTGGGGAGGAGTGTAAGCTTTGGTGGCTCCGAGCGGGAGTTTACACTAGTTACCACAGCCACAACGCCCCTATTCATTAAAACGAAAATAAGCTTTTTAGTCTTACTTTAGAGTTAGTTTTAGGCATAAGGTTAGCAGTGTGGTTACGGTTAGGTTTAAAAGACCATTTTAAGAAAATTGGGCGTGGTTTATAACTTTGTGGCTGTGGTAACTAGTTACGACCGTATGTGGTAGAGTAAGTTATTCATTGTCGACGGTCGACTGGAGTTTGAATCTTCAGGGATAACGGGACACTTAAGATGTCGAATTTTTAACATTAAGCGTCATGGCATTTGTAAAATGCTCATGTGCGATTGTTACTAGGTTACTGTTTATTCTGATCTCAGTCAGAGTTTGGAGATTGCTTAAAGATGGCAATACTGTTTTCTTACAATCCTCTTTCTACCCCTCGTTCTCGAAATGACCCTAACTTTGAAAATATGAACGGAAAAGGATTACAAATGGTAAGATTCTGTTCATTTATTATAGTATAGTCTATTTTAACATACTGTCTATAATTTGTCATGTGCAGGCAATCCAAATATTTTAATCCTAAAGACATAAGACAACAAATAAGCTGGTTTTACATTGGATATTCGGTGATCTCCACGTCTTTTTGTTTAACATTTTGATTAATACTGTTGTCTTCTGGCTTTCAATTTTCAATAGCTCTTACACAAAGCATGCCATGACTATGGAAATTATATATTCTGAATCAGGGGAGGATGGACAAAAACCCACGCCTTCAAAATGTTTTAAATAATGTAATGTTCCTTAGCAAGAAAACCAATTAATGTCGCTCAAATTTTTATTTTTTTTTATTTTAAATTTTACCTTTATTTAACCAGGCAAGTCAGTTAAGAACACATTCTTATTTTCAATGACGGCCTGGGAACAGTGGGTTAACTGCCTGTTCAGGGGCAGAACGACAGATTTGTTTGTACCTTGTCAGCTCGGGGGTTTGAACTCGCAACCTTCCGGTTACTAGTCCAACGCTAGTCCAACGCTCTAACCACTAGGCTACGCTGACAACAACCAAAACGAAACAGGTGGGGTTTTGTGATTCTGTCTTTCATCATTTACGGAACTGTTGTCTGTTTGTCTCTTCGACCAACTTGTAAACCTGAAAGATAGCAGCTTTAACAGTGTCCTAGTCTGAACTCTGGTCAAGCAATAAAGCGGTGTACACTTTGAGCTTTTCCCATAAGAACACATGAGGAGCAGTGATCAAATATCTCACTGCCATTTTAGGGATGTGGCAATCCACTCAAACAGAGTGAAATATGCATCCTCCTCGTTGTTGTTAAAAGGGTGTACAAGCCGGCTGTTCCGATCAGGATAGCCTGACAGGATTCGGAGCGCTTGCATATCAATTTCTATTAATCGAATGGCATGCACGTTCTCATTCTTGTTGGACTGCACATTCATCTTGTCTTCCCTATGCTCCAACTCTATTTTCTGTTGTCCAAGCTCTAATTTTTGTTGCACCAACTTTGCCTTCAGTTTTAACTCCCTTATTTGCACGTCTACGGGATGTTCTCTACTAGCTGCAGTGCCCTTTTCATCAGCCTCACTCAACGAGAGGATTTCCTCTTCCACCAAAATAGTACCAATCAACTCTGGCTACTGCTTTTGGATCGCCAGATGCCACTTTGATGTCATAATGCTTTGCGATGAGCAGAGTCACCTATGTGCATTCATCTAGCATCTCCCATGTATGGTTTTCCACAAATGCTTCCAACTTAAAGTCCATGTCTTTATTTGTATTTTATTAGCCTGTGTGTTTATGTAATTTTCAAAATGATTCCACCAATCATATAACCCCTCAAGGTGGATGTCAGTGACAGAAACTCTACTACAAAAGTGTAATTTGAACACTCAGATATCTGGGCACAGCAGAGCTTCAAAGTAGGTGACTAGCGTGACTACCATACTCATGGGAAACAATGTCCCACATAAGCCCCCCCATTTTGTTACATTCCCCAACAAGAAAACCAATGATGTTGATCAAACAGAAGGGAGAACTAAAAAAAAATCACTGATACAACAACCAAAATTAAACGGATGGGAGTTTAGGAGGGGTCCTGACACATACTCATGGGGGTGTCCACTGAAAGTTGACTAGCAACAACAACTGGAACCTAAAAGACACAAAGCGAACCAAAAATGTGTGCAAAACAACAACAGGGAAGATCAGACAAAGGAATATTTTCTCTAGAACTCAAGTAGGGCACGCCAACTACAGGTGTTGATGTTCCACATCTCCCAAGACAACTGGAGTACTGGACCAGCCACTCTTAAATAACACCTGGGCCAGCACAGGTGAAACACCTTCCCAATAACGAGATGGCAACCAGCACAGGTGTAACGCATGCTGACTAACAAGGTAACTCCAAATCGGTGAGCCCAACTGTACGTGCTAAAGTGCTAAAAGTCCAACCACAAAACATAAATGGAAAAACCAAAACCTGTAACAGTAAACAAATAAACAAAATATTAAGGCTTTAAATCTTTAATAGGTCTTACACAAAGTGTGCCATGATTATGAAAATGAGACATTCTGAATCAGGAGAGGATGGACAAAAATCCACTGCTCATTTTGTGTTGACATGTTGAAGAAAAGATTTAAAGCCGTAAGAATTGTTTAAATAGCTCCTACACAAAGCATGCCATGACTATGAAAATTATATATTGTGAATCGGGAGGATGGACTAAAATCCAAAGCTTTTAAAACATTTTTGTTGTTGTTGAGATAAACAAGTATTAGGTCTTTAAATCTTCAATAGCCCTTACACAAGGCATGCCATGACTATGCAAATTATATATTCTGAATCAGGGTAGGATGAACCAAAATCCACAACTTTTTTCTTCATTTTTTTTGTTAACATTTTGAAGAAAAACATTTATTCCGGCTTTAATCTCCAATAGCTCTTACACAAAGCTTGCTATTACTATGAAAATTATATATTCGGAATCAGGGGAGGATGGACAAAAATTCACAACTCTTTAGCCCCCAAAAATCTGGTGAAAAAAGTATACTCAGGCTTTAAATCTTCAAAAGCTCTTACACAAAGCATGCCGCGACTATGCAAATAATACTGTATTTTCGGAATCAGAGGAGGATGGACAAAAATCCACTGTTTTCTTTATTTTTGTATTATTTATTAAAAAGCTAGGGTGGGATAGGGCGGTACCCATAGAATGAAGAATGACAAGTGCTTCCAAAATAACATGTGATCGTTTTGTCAAACATTCTGAAACAAAACATAAAGATAAAAAAGTGGTTAGAATTGGATTCATCCTGATATGTGTTGGTTCCATTTAAATCAGTGTTTTCTGGCCACTATTTGGGTTTAAAATCCTCTTTTATTTTTGTAATTACATATTTATTTTGTATTTTTTACCACTGCTCTATCCTTTATATTTGATTGCTATTCTGTGGGCTTAAGATTTACAAATATATATATTCACAGTGAATGGACCATAATTTGTGGATAACTTTGGATAGCTGCATGCATCTTTCAAATGCATGTGAATGGAATAAAGAGTTGTCACAATAATAAAGAAAGTACATTTTCTACTTCAACCCGAGGTTCTCGCCAGCCATCTTGCATTTCCTGATCATTATAATTCCTTCCATCTGGATTTTGGAACTACATCATCAGGAAAACAAATCTAGTGGCCCTCAGGTACAGGAAACAGAGATGGAGAGAAGTCAGCTCCATGTTCAATGCATGCACGAAAGTTATGAAACATTTACTTACAACTTCACTTGTCACATCTAATTTCAGTGTAGGAAAATTAACTCGTGGGAAAATGTGGGAAGCATGATTTCTCTGAACAAAACTGTGGGGAATTTAACTGTTCAAACTTATTTAAACTGGAACTAGTTTTAGTTTCTAGACTATTCTACCTTTCACTTTTCTTAAATCTACTGTAACTAGGACCCTTGACCCTTAATCCATAAATTAACATTCAGGAGACACAAATTCACATGGCCTATCTACACAGATGTTGATGTATTCACAAATTCACAGTCAACAACAGGGTCACATCTAAGTACTTTCCATTATTAACATACACATAGTGTACCAAACATTAAGAACATCCCCTTTTGCCCCCAGAACAGTCTCAATTCGTCGGGGCATGGACTCTACAAGGCGTCGAAAGTGTTCCACAGGGATGCTGGCCCATGTTGACTCCAATGCTTCTCACAGTTGTGTCAAGCTGGCTATGTGTCCTTTGGGTGTTGGAACATTCTTGATACACACGGGAAACGGTTGAGCGTGAAAAACCCAGCAGATCTGCAGTTCTTGACACAAACCGGTGTGCCTGGCACCTACAACTATACCCCATTCAAAGGCACTTAAATATTTGTCTTGCCCATTCACCCTCTGAATGACACATATACATAATCCACGTTTCAATTGTCTCAAGGCTTAAAATTCCTTATTTAACCTGTCTCCTCTTCATCTACACTGATTCAAGTGAATTTAACAAGTGACATCAATAAGGGATCATAGTTTTCACCTGGTCAGTCTATAGCTGTGTTTGAATACTCATACTAACCGCACTGACCATACTATTTGTGACGTAAATTGAGTATATAGTATTCTTATTGGTCATAGTATGGATATAGTTAATATGCCAGCAGTTCCTGGATGTCGTACTACATTCGCCAAAATACGAAGTATACAAGCAGTGGACACTAGGGTCCATAATGCAATTCTTCAGAAAATGGGGATGGCTTCACATTGTTTTCAGATTTGAAGAAAATGGCAGAAAATATGCAGCCGAAGTCCAACAAGAGTGGATACAAATGCATTGCTTTCTAATTATGACAAATGCTAAGAAAATGTTGAGCAATGTAATAAGGTAATGACTTTTCAAATAAGTTACCTTACACGTTATGTTGGCTGACAATTTGTTAGCTACGCTAATCTTACAAACCACATAGCATATCATTACTGTAGTATGCACTGGTATGTTAGCTAGCTACCTAACATTCATTGGCTACTAATACATCAAACTTGCCAGTATATTAACTATATGCTATCTAACTAACTACCCAACGTTTATTGACTTGATTATTCCTGTCATTCGTACCTTAGCTAAGTGGTATAGACGTTATGCATTCTCAATGGACATTCGATTGTTTCAGAAAATTCGCCCTGTCTATCTACTCCGATTTCAGAGAAGTCTCGCACGCAGAATAACTGATGAATTTACGAACGCTCAACACCCGTTGAATATGGCCGGTGTCAGTAAATGTTGGCAAAAAAGTGTAATTAAATTGTTGCCAGCAGCACAGTTACAGTCGCCAATGCTCTGATAACATGAAATCTGCCTAACCAGCTCTGCTAGGGCGAGTAAAATGGTCAGAGTGAGGTGGTCTCTCATTTGTGTCTGGAAGTAGCTAGCAAGCTAGCCAACATTAGCCAGTTAGCTTGGGTGCGTGACCATTGTTGTGAGGCCAGAACGCTTGGGTCAACCCTACTTCTTGGCCAGAGCGTCCAGTGTGCGCTCTGAACACTCCAAGAACGAAATGCTCAGAATGTACAAACTGACAACACTCTGAATTTCCGAATGACCAGATTGCACTCTGGCTCTCCAGATTGATTTTAAGAATACACCCAAAGTCGTAAAATGTCTAGCTAGTAATTTGTTATGCTTACAAGCTAGCAAGAGGTTGCATAGCAACAGCATCAACTTCCGGTAGACAGGCGAAGCGCTAGTACGCTCAACTGAAAGGATACCATTCGTTTAAAGTATACTAAAATAATCTAATAGCGTATAGTATGTAGTATATACTCATTAAGTATGTAGTATACAGTATGTTAGTATGGGTATTCGAACACATGGAAAGAGCAGGTGTTCTTAATGTTTTGTATACTCAGTGTATAAGTTTATTTCAATCAGTGACAGAGCTCTCAGGGGTAATTAGGGGACTCTTTCCTTGTCCTATCCCTACCCTGAGCCTTTTACTCTAGCACATTTTTGAGTGCTTATTATCTGTGGTTTGACCTTCTGTTCACTCTCTTGACATTCAAGGCTCTTTATCAACTCGTCCACGGTTTGTCTCATCGACTGGATCCTGGCCCTCCATCAGGTCCTGCTTATCCCTCTCATCATAGGGAAGTGGCTCCTCCCACTGGGGAGCGGGGTCATGTGGGACAAACTTTTCCAGCTCCTGCTAATCTTCGTTGGCACTGCAGCTGACATCTTGGAGTTCACCAGTGAAACGCTATCTGATATCAAGTTTTCGTGCACACAATTTTTTTAGAGCATACTACAAGAAGTATAATGACATGAATATCTTGTCTGTATTATGTACAGTTCACAGATCATACAGGAGGCATGTGCAGTGAATTCGGAAAGTATTCAGACACTTCTTGTTTTCCACGTTACGTTACAGCCTTATTCTAAAATGGATTAGATACATTTTTTACCTCATCCATCTAAATAAATACCCCATAGTGACGTCGCAAAACATTTTTGCTAATTTATTAAAAATCAAAAACAGAAATTCCTTATTTACATAAGTATTCAGATGCTTTGCTATGAAACTCAAAATTGAGCTCAGGTGCATCCTGTTTCCATTGATCACCCTTGAGATGTTTCTAATTTACAACTTGATGTTTCTTCAATTGTGGTAAATTCAATTGAAAGGGCATGATGTGGAAAGGCACACAACTGTCTATATAAGGTCCCACAGTTTACAGTGCATGTCAGACCAAAAACCAAGCCATGAGGTCAGAATAATTGTTTGTAGAGCGTCAAGACAGGACTGTGTCACAGTGTCCTCTTAAATGGAAGAAGTTTGGAACCACCAACTCTTTCTAGAGCTGACTGCCTGGCCAAACTCAGCAATTGGGGGAGAAGGGCATTGGTCAGGAAGGTGACCAAAAACCTGATGGTCACTGACAGAGCTCCAGTGTTCCTCTGTGGAAAGGGGAGAACCTTTCAGAAGGAGAACCATCTCTGCAGCACCAAACAGTACTTTATGGTAGACTGAACAGACGGAAGGCACTCCTCAGTAATAGGCACATGACAGCCTGCTTGGAGTTTGCCAAAAGGCACCCACAGGACTCTCAGACCATGAGAAAAAAAATATTTAAATCTTGGTTTCATCAGACCAGACAATCTTTGCGGATTATATATAAGTTGTCATTTTACTTTTGGCTTTTTGTGGGATCTTGTTTCTGTCTGACAGAACTGTGTGCTTTCATTTTTTTGTCTTTGTTATTTTGCTTGGTGTCATCAATAAAAATACGATGCACTCCTACCCCGCTGCGCCTTGGTTTCCTTCTCCCAACGAGAGCCGTTACAGGAGAGATCTGAAAATAGCTTGCAGCGACGCTCTCCATGCAACCTGACAGCTTGTGAGGATCTGCAGAAAAGAATGGGAGATACTCCCCAAATACAGGTGTGCCAAGCTTGTAGCATCTTAGCCAAGAACGCTCGAGGCTGTAATCGCTGCCAAAGGTGCTTCAAAGTAATAAGTAAAGATTCTGAATATTTATTTACATTTACGTCATTTAGCAGACGCTCTTATCCAGAGCGACTTACAAATTGGTGCATTCACCTTATGACATCCAGTAGAATAGTCACTTTACAATAGTGCATCTAAATCTTAAAGGGGGGGGAGAAGGATTACTTATCCTATCCTATTTATGTAAATGTTATTTCATTTGTACTTTAATAAATTTGCAAACATCTCTAAAAATCTGTTTTTGATTTGTCATTATGGGGTAGTGTGTAGATTGATGAGGGAATTTGATACATTTTAAGAATAAGGCTGTAATGTAACAAAATTTGGAAAACGTCAACCAGTCTGAAAACTTTCCGAATGCACTATATGGGTCTAAAAAGGGCCACTTTCATAATAAATGGTTTGTGATTCTAATGTAAAACCCATTTAAACATTCTGTCTCCCAATTGTTGCTATGTGAGAATTACCAGAACAATGAGATACCAAAAACATTTTCCACTCCTGCTGGCGTAGAATCGGCCCATTGACTAGTTGAGTTGTGTGTTCTGTATTCCTCCCAGGGAGAACAGCCCTCAGCTGGTGTATATAATCCTAGCGGGGTGGACCTGTAGCATTTTACAGTTTCCTCAATCTGGCTGATGGGTCTACATTTAATTTTAATATCTGCAGTGAACTTAACTCTCCTCGACACCGGCTATGGAGATCTGTTCGAATGTCGAGGCTCATATTCTTTAGGGTGAATTACAGATTTGATGATTTTTACATGCGGGTGCCAAGACTTTCATGGTGGGTTTGAGGGTATATGAGCGGCACAGCCATAATCATAGACAGCATTATGGATGTCACATCTATGAAGGTAAACCTTAAGATTTCTGTTGTAGACATTTAACTGCAGAAAGCCTCCCCCACAGCCCCACCTACTTTATCAAGTTCTCTTTGTAGCATGACTGTGGCCAGAAAAGACTCACCCAATAAGGGATATGTTTATTTGGCTAACGAGACAAACCAGCACTATCGTAGCCAAGTTGCAAAACAAACAGCTGAGCTGATTTGTGTGCTTAACACCACTTCCTACACAAACTACTGGATCTCAAAGATAATAGGAAGATGCAACACTTAAAGATGCACTCCGGGATCCATATTCATAACATATGTAAATTGAAAAATGTGTATCCTACAAATTGCAAAGATCGTAACATATCACATGAAATGGCTGACATGGTAATATACTATTGGATGAAGTTAACAAAAAACAGGGATCACTTTTGGCTCGTGAACAACACTAACTACTAGCTGAAATAATGTAAAAGCTAGATTGCATCTTAAAGGGATAGTTTGGAATTTTGGCAACTTCCCTTGAGCTAGTTAGTAATTGCGCCAATTCTTGGTAGCAACTTCCTTCAAGCTAAATGCAGATACATAAAATGGTATCCACGAGTTCATCTGACTCTGGGTAGATAAAGGGCTTCATTACCAAAATTCCAAGTGATCCCTTTAATCTCCCACAAACTTCAGTGTTCTTTCAAATGGTATCAAGAATATGCATATCCTTGCTTCAGGTCTTGAGCTACAGGCAGTTAGAGTTGGGTATGTAATTTTAAGCAAACATTTTAAAGGGGCAGATCCTTGAGAGGTTTTAAAGGACTTACTCAAAGTGATTCGGTTTCATCAGTCAGCTTTAAACAGATTAAGGCCCACTTCTTCAGTTCCTCATTGCTTGGCTGATGGAGTAAGCTATTGTCAGGCAAACTACCAATAACGCAAACTTCCTGAAATCCATTATAGCCGTGTGGCTAAATAATTCTGGGTTGAGGATCATTAAGAGTTCATTACGGCCTCCTTTATTCTAAGAAAGTACCTACCCCAATCTACTGAATTATTCACAACCTGAAAGGATGTACAATAAGTGGATAAGAAACCATCCACTCATAGCATAGTGAGAATGCACTTACAAGATGCAATTGTAAGTTTCCACAATAATTGAAGAATAGGGGTAGGGTGGTAGAGAATCGACAGACCATGAATGTAATAAGAAATCTTAGGTGCTGGATCAAGGCTGATAGATTCTACTACAAAATGTCAGTTCAGAACAAGGTTGAGGCAGGTGGTCAGGTTAAGGGGAGTTTAATGGAAGATGTCCACATTCACTGTTCAGATAACTGAGAATCATGTCCAGGGAGTACTGACATTAACAATGTGGTCCTGAAAGGAAAGAGAAGGAACTTAGGCTATAGCACTGCTATAATGTGAATTACATGACTTACTGTTTCATATTTTTGTATAACGTACTTTAAGACTACTGAAACCCCACCCGATGTGGTGGAAGTTGTCTAACCAGATCAGAACGCCTTCGAGGACCACCTTCAGGAAGGTACTGAGAACGATGGAGGTTTTTGAACAGGTAAAAATGATTGTCCGCTGTTAATTTCTTTCCTGGACCGCCAAGAGATGTAAGAAATTAATTTGTAATATAATAGCGTTTATTCCTCTTATCAAGGGGAGACTGAACGTTGACAAGGCGTAGGAGAGCTACCGGAGCAGAATCAAGAAGGGGACAAAGTGCCACGACATCCGGAATAATTACTTAGCTTGGAAGGCGAGACCTGGGACACCTCTCTGCTGTCGCTCCTATCTGGGTTCACCATCTGTTAAGGTGAATAACAAATCTCAAATAACTATTTGCATACAATATAACGCTGGACTAGTAACCGAAAGGTTGCAAGTTCGAATCCCCGAGCTGACAAGGTACAAATCTGTCGTTCTGCCCCTGAACCCACTGTTCCTAGGCAGTCATTGAAAATAGGAATTCGTTCTTAACCGACTTGCCTAGTAAAATAAAGGTTTTAAAAAATAATAATAATAATAAAAAAAGCTGGTTTTAGTTTCCCTAACACTGATATTTGTCTTTGTCGTCCCTCAGTGGATGTTGTAATAATGGCGCTGTGAGTCAGGTGAAACGTTTAACAAAACCAGTAATGACAATTCCATCAGGCCACATGCCAGTAAACAAGAATACCAACTGGTGAAAAAAACATAAGAGAGTGACCTAAAGTGGAAGATAATAAAGTCCAGGTGTGAATCATGATTAACAGGTGTGTGTAATGATGAATCCCAGGACCGGTGGTTAGTATTCTGGTGACATCGTACACCAGAGGGGAGAAGCAGATGTGACAGTGCCAGCTGGAAACCCAAAACACTGGAAGGGGGTCAACCCAGTGGAGTAGTGATGTCGGGAGTTCTGGGCGTACTCTGCCCAGGGAAGGAATCTTGCCCACTCACCCTGCCGATCCTGACAGTAAAACTTCAGGAACCTCACCAGCCCCTGGTACACCCTCTCCACCTGCCTGTTAGGCTGATATCCGGAAGTGAGGCTGACCGTGACCCCGAGCTTCTTCAAGGCCCCCCAACCTTGTGATGTGAACTGGGTGAACGGTCGGAGACGATGTCCTCCGGAAGGCAATAATGCTGGAAGAGTGCCTCGGCGACCTGGAGAGCAGTGGGGAGACCATGAAGAGGGATTAAAAGCGACATGACTTAGAAAATCTATTCACCCCATAGAGAGGGGGTGGGGATTCGGTTACAAAGTGGATAGATGTGACCAAGGTCGCAGAGGCATGGGAAGTGCCAGGAGCTTCTCTGCTGGATGATTCTGAGGGGAGGGGGGGGGGCTTGGTTTGAGCACATCTGTAACAGGAGTTGACATACCGAGTGACATTCTGCACCAAGGTGGGCCACCAGTACTTCTCAGCGATGGAGTAGATGGTGCGAGAAATACCTGGATGTCCAGTGACGACAGCTGTGTTCCCAGGTCAGCAGCCAATCATCCCAAACCACTGGACCCACAACTCAGATGGGATTATGGGTTCCCTCTGGACAGGAACCTCTCCCGAATCGTAGATATGAGACAGAGCATCAACCTTGATGTTTTCAGAATCTGGGCGATAGGTCAGCATGAAGTCGAACCTGGTGAAGAAAAATTCCAATGTCAATGCCAATGTCGCAATTTCATGGATTTCATGGAGAAAAAGGACACAATTACAATGGGTTACCCTGTCTTTGTTTTAAAACTGCCCCCACGCCCACCTCAGATGCATCTACCTCAACCACAAAAGGTAGCGTGGGATCTGGGTGTTATAGCAAGGAGGCGGAGGTGAAACACTGCTTGGAAACAAAATGCCTCGTCGGTTGCTAGAGACCACACCTCCCCTACGAGGTCCACCCTTGAGGGAGGTGATAGGGGCAGCGACAGCTCGCTGAAGCGGCGGTAGAAGTTGGCAAACACCAGAAACCATTGTAACCCCTTGATGGGGTTTGGGACTGGCCATGACCTTAACGCATCTACCCTGTCCTCCATCCTCACTCCCGGTGGGCTGATTTGGTAACCCAGGAAGGATACAGCCTTCTGGTGGAATTGGCACTTCTCTGCCTCGATGAACAGGTGATTAACCAAGCGGCATTCCAGGACAGTGCGAACGTGAGTGGTGTGGTCTTTCAGGTTGGTCGAGAAGATCAGGATGTCATCGATGCATACAATCACCTGCCGTTCAAGCATGTCCCTGAACACCTCATTGCCGAATGCCTGGAAAACGTACAGAGCATTGGCTAAGCCAAAGGGCATAACCAAATACTGGTAGTGACCAGACACCGTGCTGAATGCTGTCTTCCACTCATTCCCCTCCGGGATGCGGATCAGATTGTTGGCACTCCGCAGGTCCAGTTTGGTGAAGAACTGAGCCCTGCGGAGCTGCTCTATAGTTGACGGCACCAACGGGAGAGGGTACCGTAATCCTCCCGCCTTTTTGGCCACGAAGAAGAAACCACCCGACGCAGGGGACGTAGAAGTCCGGGTGAAACCCTGTTGGAGTGCCTCTTGAATGTAATCCTCCATGGCCTGGGTCTCAGTCACAGACAGAGTATAGATGTGCCTGTGCAGAGGTGTCGCACCGGAAAACAGGTTGTTGGCACAGTCCCAGGGGCGATGAGGAGGGAAACAACTAGCGTGGGTCTTAGAGAATACCTCTAAGGTCCTGATATTCCTCGGATGTTGGGCGGAAGGGCAACCATAGGACTCCCAAACGACGTGGAACAGGGAAGATTGTCTTCCGGCATTCAGGTGACCAGTCTGATTTTCATCCACAACCATGAGATGATAGGGTTATGGTGTTGGGCCAAGGGAGGCCGAGGATGATTGTGACCTGGTGCACTTGTGATGAAGATGCTCTACTGATGATTGGACTACATGGTGAGGGTGAGTGGTTGAGTGATGTTTTTAATTATTCCAGATTCCAATGGCCGACAGAGTCGCTGAACCCTAAAAGGAGAGGAGAGCGGCTAGATGTTAATGTTGAGGGAGGAGGCAAGGGTCTGAGCCATAAAGTTCCCTGCGGAACCGGAATCCACTAAAGCTGTACAGTACATGAGGGACAGTCAGCCAGAGTGATGATACCGAAAAGTCTAGCAGGAAGAGCTGAATCTGGAATACTCACTCCTGGTCCAAGGGATGGAACATCACGTGACCAGCCCTCTGCTCTAGTGGATCCTGAAGTACCGGACACTGCTGGAACTTGTGCCCTTCTTGCCCACAATACAGACAGAGCCCCAGCTGTATCCGTCTGTATCGTTCTACTGTGGAAAAGCATGTGACCCCTACCTCCATGGGTTCAGGCTCTGATCCCGAGTACACGCCAAAGTAGGAAGAGAAGCGATGAGAATGCCAACGCTCCCAGAGAAGGTTATCCAGGCAGAAGGCCATCGCAAGGAGTGCGTCCAGGATGAGGTTGTCGTCCTGACAGGCCAGTTCCATCTGGACCTCCTCTCGCAGAACTCTTCTGAATAGCATGCAAAGTCTGCTCATTCCATCCACTGGGAGCTGCTACTGTCCGGAAGGTGAGCGCATACTCAGCAGCAGTCTGATTCCCCTGCTGTTGCAGATGCTCACCTCCCTCTCCGCGGAATGATCAAAATATATTTTTAAAAAAACAGAGCCATGAACCGCTCAGAAGACTCTAGCTCCTCCTGTCCTTTCTCCCAGATGGCCGTAGCCCATTCCAATGCCCGCCCTGATTATAGAAATAACCGAGGCAATCATAGACCTCTCGTGGTGGGGGCTTTTTTCCGGTGTGAAAAATAGAGGGAGGACTGAAGGAGGTAGCCACTGCATTTGGATGGTGTAATGTAGTATTTATCCGGGAGGGATGGGCATCGCTAAATCGGCCGTTGCGCTGGCTCGTTGGGTAGACTGGCTCTAGAGTATCCTCCG